>NC_064472.1:68677239-68825163 GCF_023343835.1 Lagopus muta
CCCCAGGAGGAGATAGAATTTTTCCACTTGTTCCAGGGAAACACTGAACTATTTCTGCTGTTTACCATCAAGCAATCTTAACCATTTGGGTAGTCACATCACCTGAAAAGCCTTGTCATCTGAAAGCCAACTTCTGCATCCTCCATCAGCTTCTGGTACAAGCTTGACAGTTTACTCTTAGGATGAAATTGTGTATCCTGTCATAGAGAGGAAAGGGAGAGGCAGTAAGGATTTCAAAAAAATAAAAGGAGGGGACTTCTGTTTTGTCAAAATGCAGTGAGATTACAGCACTTTTTCATCCACACATTTCTGGCAAATCAATCTAATGGAGACACTGCAATTTTAAGAACAGAGCTAAGCTCAGAGAGCAGCCTGAATGCAAGCATTGTCCTGAGGGAAGGCTTGAGCAGCATTTGAGTCAGAGGATAAGGTAATTGGATTTTGCTGTTTACTTTTCCCTGGGTAGGAACAGCAAACAATAATCTCAAAGGGACAAAGGGCACTGAGTTCCACTCCTGATCAGCTCTGCATGAGTTTATAACCTCTTCACTGCAAGCAGTAAAAGATTTTCTTGGTGTAGCTACAAATATTGGGAAAAATTTGTTTCCAGGTAATTCAAGATAAAATCTGGAAGGAGTTACTAGCATGAAGATTGCATTTTGCTCTGAGAGTTGCAGAAAGGCTTTCCTAATGCAGAGGGAAGGCGAATAATTTTGTCACGTTGCCTTTTCCCTTAAGGTACTGTGTTTCTTGCTTAATTTTAGAATCACTCATGCTGCTTAGATAACACCAAAGTGGCAGAAACACTCAAACTGCCTGCTGCCAGCAACAGGCCTGAAGAAGTAGCAAGTAAGCAGTGTCACGTATGCACCGAAATGTGGCACCATGGGGAGTCCACCAAATGTTCCTGATGTTGCCTTTCAGCTCCTGGAAACAAACTGCTGTACAAGTAACAAAAAATTACCTGCAGAGTCAGTGGGAGGAATAGCTGTTTTTCTGAGTCACCGAACCAGAAAATGTTCTTTTGACAGGATCATCATCACCTGCAGTCAAGATCAACAAAAAGGGTTTCCTGCCCCAATGAAGCTGCTATGCAGCCATGCAGTTGCTTTTGTCAGAGTTCTATTCATTGTCCCTTTCATTGTTTGTGTCATCTCTCTGAGCTGAGATGGGAACCAGGAGCTCTGACAGCAGGAGCCATTGCTGTAGATGCTCTGTGAGCCACCTCTGAGAGTGTCAAAGCTGCCTTTGCATCTCTACAGTCACTGCTGCTGCTTGCCACCACAGCACACATGCTGGAGCAGCCCCAAGCTGCAGGATGTCCTAGATTATCATTGTGGTCCTTTTCAACCCATGCCTTTCTATGATTCTATGATTCTAAATTACACGTATATATATAAAGTGAGCCAGTGTGTGGAAAAGTTGATTGTGTCCACTCCTGACATGAGGTCACTTTGAAATTCCCCCATCCAAACCATGTTCTTTACCAGAACATAATAGCAGGAGATTTCTAGGCTGTGATGCTTCAGTGTAAGTGGGCTAGGGGTTCAATTCCTAAATATAAGAGGGAGATACACTCTTGTAGTATTTCTGATTAATGCCTACAGTTTCAATGTATATTTACCATATTAAAAGAAAAAAAAGCGGCAACATCTGAGTGCAGATATTTTTGAGTAAATTATAGACTTTCCATTAAAAACATTTACAGCATCTGGAAGCCCATTAGACAGACTTCCATATAAAAAAAAAAAAAAAAAAAAAAAACCAAAAACCAAAAAACAAAACAGAAACACTACATCCAGTTTTTACATAGGAAATTTATGATCAAATGTGCAAATGTGCATGGTGGGAAGGATAAACTATTTGTCCCACATGAGTGGGAGTTTTGTTCAAGGTAACTTAATAGCTCATATTTAGAGAGTAGGATCCAAAACCTTTTGGAATAACTACTTCTCCAGAGAGAGGCATGAATTTCTCTGGCATTCCTTTTCCTCTCCCATCCCAGTACACCTGTGTGAGCCCTCACTATGCTCACCCAGATAACTGTTGGAGAAGCAACCATGCTGCATTCATGCCATTTTTTTATTTTTTTTTTTTTTTGCACAGGATTTAAAAGGCAATAGTATCCTATGGAAGAGCATAACGGGGTGATTTTTTCTTTATGGCAGATGGCCTTTATTGTCCATTAATTTGGGACTAAGTCAGAATTTAGTGCTGGGCACCATGTGCGGGACATTTGTGCTATGAAAAATGAAGACCTGTTGCAATCACAATTCTGTCACGATGGATGTGGACATAAATGATCTTACAGGCTGCCAACAAATGGTGAAGCAAATGAGGACAGGGAGATAAAATTATGTACAAAGTTTATTTAATCTGTCATGAATTGAGCCTGTAACCTAGTCAGAATTTCACGGATTGTTTCTTTGCCACATTGATTCTTTGTTTTCAACTTCTCTGCAATACCAACTTTTAATAGATTGGGTAGAGGAGAAAAGTCATTCTGGAAGGAAAGCTCTTTTAAAGGCAACTGTACAGAAATGCTCTGTAGAACCAAGGTTACAATGTGTTCTCTGCCTTTGTCAAGAAATTCTGCTGCATACACACTTCTGAACCAGTGAGCCAAAACTGGTGAACAGTAGGCACGTTTTCAAAAGGTAATTTGCTGTAATCTCTGCCCCTGCCTTTGCCATTCCACAAGGCATCTTTGGTATACTGAACGCCATTTTAAAAACTGGGGTGGGGGGGGGAAAAAAAAGAAAGACTTAAAGTATGGGTGGTTTTTTTTTTGTTTGTTTGTTTTTTTTTTTTTTGCTTTTTTAGTTTAGGCCATATGCTCAGTAGGATGGCATAGTTCTGTTTTCAGAAAAGCTTTGTGATCTATGATTAGTAATAAGGGCAGTCCAAAAATATGCAGAATTGGGTGTTGTTAAATGCAAACATATATTTACTTCAAAAGCAGATTGAGTTGTTGAAATTGCAATTCTAAGATTTTCCTTTCATTACACTGTTTTGAAGCTTCACATGCCTACAGCACCTGGCATAAGAGCCTGCTGTAACCCACTTCAGTCCAAAACCAGCCTGACTGAACTGACGTTGATAGTGGTTGACCTAAATGAAGACACTTTATTTTTCAGTGGAATGGAGTCAGCTTTGAGATGTTAAATATCACCAAGTAGTTAGAGGCATCCAACTACTGTAGACAGCAACTTCTTAAGCAGTTCTGGCTGATTCTGCCAGTCAGCACCCAGTGATGGCTTGTTCACCTTGGTTTAAGTTGGTTCTGAACCTTGACCTAGAACTAAATAATTTTGATTTAGAAACGAATAAAAATGACCTTCCCGTTTAAATCAAGTTTAACAAAGCCATGGTTTATTGTAGACTTCAAAACTATAGCTTGACAGAGGAAGGGAGATTAAGCAAGTTCTAACTGTGTACTGTTTTCCCAGTTAAACAGTTTTCTTAGCAGAGTTTTGATTACATTGGTATTTCCACTCTTCTCTTTGTTCCCAAGTCAAATTCTATTTTGCTAGGTTGTTTTATGAGATTGGTTAAGGAATGCAAATCTCAAAACCAAAGTTGTTTCAGCAATTTCTGTGCAAATATACATCAGAGTAGACAAAATGATTTATACAAACGTGGAGGTCCAAGGAATTAGAACAGATTTAGTCATATCAGGCACAAAAGTTCAGACAGAAAAAATCAGTGGAAGATTCTTGTAAGCTCCACTTGGAAGATCCTGGTTATTTAAGAGCATCTAAGCACAGGCACACCCAACACGGAACAGAACAAACCCATCAGAGACTGTTCTCACTATTTTAAACTGTTAGTAAGTGAAACAAGAATTTTCTGCTGGGAAGAACAAGAGGGCATTGACCTGCCCTCCTTGCCTAAGCTAATCTCCAGTTACTCTAACAAAGCAAGGCCCTGTGCAAGCTTCTATGTCTTTTTCAAACTGCTACTTGTCAGTGGTGATACAGCCTTTCAGCTCTGTGTGAGCCCAAAGCAGGGCTGTGAGGCTGCAACTCTACAGGCTGCCTCAGGATGTTGAGCTGTTTGCATGTGCCTACAGCAGCTGCGAGTGATGGGGGGAAAAAAAAAACAAAAACAAAACCATGAAAATGTGCACTGTGTCCAGGCTGAAAGCGTAATAAAGATGTATTTTCACTCAGTACAATGCTAGCTGCAGTAAAGTAGTACCATTAGAGGAAAATAAGTTTTATTGTTGCTAATGGGTAACTAAATATGTTCCTCTGTTCCATGTTCATGATTTTAATTTTCTGCGTATTGATATATTCCCACAGAAACCTTCCTGCTTCTTTCCTTTACTAGAAGGTACTGTGTTGAAGACAGCCACGTCTGTGCCCAATCACACTTTGTAGGAACCCTTCTGCTGTTTTTGGACCTCACTTGCAAGGTAGTCACCTGTTGGAGATGTCTTCCTGCGGAGGAAAACACACACTTTGCATCAGACTTACCAGACATCTCCCATCCAGCTGATGCTGGGCAAGCATCTGGTGTGACCTCCAGTAATTTCGGTGTGAGAAGAGGAGCTCCTCAGCCCAATGTTCTCTCTTCTTTCTTTGCAGACTAAGGGCTATTTCCTCCAAGTGCATGTCCTTTAAAAAAAAGAGAATAGTGGAAAAACAAGGCAGAAATAAACTCTGAAAGGAATTATTGCTATAGCACTGTGATCTGCCTCATCTGTGTTCTCTGGTCCAGTTTCCTAGCAGTGGAGGATAAACAGCAGACCTCAACCATTTGATGCTGAATTAAATTGCATTTCTGTTTGTTCATACTGAGAACAATTAATCTGAAGACTGCCCATTTATTACATGAGCTGTTCATTTGGCATGGTAGGAAAGGCCTTTGGCTTCAGCATCTTTGGTGTATGTGCTTAGAGCAACATGGCATTTATGACTGAACTGACACCCACTTAGCCTCTGCTGGAGCAGACTAACTGATGCTGGGTGGCTGCTGGTTTCTCTCCCAGCAGCAGAAGAGCACTGATGAGATGTCTGTGGGGCTGTGTTCCAGTAGAGAATCAGACTGCTGTGAGGGAGCAGCTGGCATCTTCCTTCTTGGAAGGCCACCTGTCCTTCAGCCCCCTCACCTATTGCTCTGGCTGGAGCCCATTGATACCTCCAGCCATTTGTGACGATTAGAAATGAACAAGAGTGTCATGGGCTCAGGTTTCGGAGAAAAACCCTGTTGCTTGCTCTTTTGGGGCTCTGGCTTGTCACCATCACAAACTCGATGGTGTGACCACGTGTGACCTCGAGGCACAGCACTGACAGAGCATGCTGGGTGTAGCTTCTTTCCCCATCTCTTCTTTCTGCGCAGAGCAGCCCGGGCCAGGTGGGATGATGAGAGGCCCTCCATCCTCTGCCACCACACAGCAGGCTGTGCCCAGCTGCAGAGCCGCTGCTTCCCAACGGAGACAATCACCGGCTGCAAAGGTGGGTTTAGCAGAGAGGGTCAGCCGGCCCCACATACCCCGGGGATCAGATAAACCAAACGGGCTGCAGGAGTACCACGATTTATCTTATCCTGCTGCCTCGAGGGAGGAGACCGCGGTCTGCAGCCCACGCCGCTGCGGTTAAACCCACACCACCCCGCAGCACAGCCCAACCGCTCCGGCGTTACCAGGAGCCCCGCGGGAAGGCTTCGGGTTCTCAGACCCCCCCGCCCCATCACCCACCCACCGCTCCGCTCGCGGCCCGAGCTGAGGTAAGTCCGTGGCGAAGTTTCGCTCCGCCCCGCGCGGGATCGGAGACGGGACGCGGGGCAGCCTGGCTGGGACGGCGCCGAAGGCGGGAGGGCAGCGCCGCCATTTCAGCACCCGCGCGGCCGCCCCGCGCCCGACAGAGGGCGGGCTCCGGCAGGCGCCCGGCCGAGCGAGCGGGGCCGCGCGGCGGGAGCCGAGCCGGGGAGGGCGCGGGGTAGCGGCTCGGCGGAGCCGGCGGCCGCGGGGAGCCGCGCGTAGCCGCGCTGAGGCGTCGCGTCCTGTCCCGCCTCCGCTGCGGAGCGCTGCGTGGCGGGCACCTGGAGAGGCGGAGGTAAGGCGGTAAGCCCCGCTCCCCTTTCCCGCCAACTTGCCCGGAGCGAACGGTTCGGTCCGAACCGAGGAGCTCCGTCCGGCCGGGCCGCTGTTAGGGAGCCGTAGGGTGGGCTGGCTCCGGTGCTCGGCCGCTCGCTTCGCCCTCCACAAGGCTGCGTCTCCGCGTGCTCTCCCGCGCAGCCTGAGGGCTCGGGAGCCCGGAGCGGGGCTGGGAGCCGTGCCCGCCGCAGGCAGCTCGGGCCCCGGTCGCTGAGGGTCGGCTTTGGCCCTCCGACCGAGCTCACGGGGCGGTGAGCTGCTTGGTCACCTGCTCGTCCTCTGAGGCACAGTCCTTCTGCTGCCCTTCTGTGGTGTCGGGGATCGCGTTCGTGTAGGAGCATCCTCACGGCCCGGCCGCCAGGTGTTTGGGACGGGCTGAGCACACCTTGCTTTTAGTTGGTGAGGTTGGCCGCTTCTTGAACGACGTGTTAAACTTCCTCATTCGCTCGAGGAACGCGGGTCTGAAATCTCTGCCTGGCTTTGCACCGCCCCGGTGTGACAGCCTGGCAGCTGCTCAGGCTGGCTCGGGACCGGCAATGGAGACGTGAGTGATTGCGAGGACCAGCAAGCTCTGTGCTGAGGACAGCCCTGCTGCTGACTGACCCTGCAGGCAGTCGGGCTGTTCTTGGGTGAGGGTGCTGCCATACGGCATTTGGAGATGTAAAAACCTTCCTGCTCCAACTCAGCGGTCAGGTCAGCCTGTTCTGAGGCTGCTTGTGGGCAGCTCTCATAAACAAGTTGTTCCAAACGATGCTGGAACCAAGCCGGTGCAAGAACAAGTTGCCTCTGCTTATCGGATGGATAAAGGGTGGCTGAGAATCCTTCCTACCTCTGCTCGGATTGCAGTAATTTATCCCATAGGAAACAGGATTGTTTCTATTCCTTAAGCTGTTTGTAACTGCATTTTCACACAGGGCTATCACTTGTGTATAATAAGGTATAATGTCACTGCTTGTAAAGAGAGGAACGGAAGGAGAAATTCTTCAATATGTTCTCCTCAAACTGGGCAGTTTATGCCCAGGATGCTGTCCAGCACATACGTGGAGAACCTGATCCTCTCCATATCACTATAGCCAAGCAACTTGTGCTAAGATCTGCATTCTTCTGGGTGGACCAACATTTGTGACAGCTTTGCTTTCTCCTCTCTAAGGGGAGACAAAAGAGTTTCCCGGACACAAAAGAGGAATAATCTGTTCTTTTGTAGCAGAGACAGTGTGCACATCTCAGTGAGACAAAAAGAAGAGAGATACAAGATAGACAGGGTGCCCTTAAGCTGACTGAAGAGTCGCCTCCTTTTAGGAGGTGGATATAGCATTATAGTGTGGCATTGTTTGGCATCAGGCGACTAGGAGTTAGTTATGATTTAGTGCTGTTTGCCTCAGTGCTGGTGGAGTAGTCTGGGCTGCTAAGAGCCTATGAGTGTTATGAAACTTGGGGCTGGACCAAATCACTTCGGCTCCTTTGCTGATACTTCCATCATAGCAAATGCTTCTTTATCAGCTGCCAGCAAAGTACTCAGCACCATTCAAGATCCCAGAGGAAAGTACTTGTGTTCTGGATCAGAAAAGTGAGGAGAGCTGAGTGCTCTGGAAACATGGACCTCAGAGATGTTTCAGAATAATAATTGTTTAAAAGTGTTACAGGAAAACCACGTGGCACAGTTCTTCATTAAATATTTAATCTTTCCTATGAGTCAGACACACTGAGATCTCAGATGGAATAGTTTATATACTAAACACTGTTATTTTTGTTTTTCTCTTTTAGGATATTATCAGCATTTTGATGGTACCTCTGGCAGGCATGAGTCCTGTGAGCCTATTCTGAGTTGTGGAGGTGAAATGAGATCAGACAGGAAGTTGAGGAGGTGGGTAGGATATAACTGGAATTTTAATCCTAACTACTGAACAGGTAAATTTCCAGGGAAGTAGTAGCTTATTAATTCAGTATTTGCTGATGGGTCATTAGCTCATTACTAAGAAAGAAAAGGAAAAGCACACTTACAAATGAAGGACAGAATGGCTAAGGATGTAAGAGTCAGGCTTACAAAGAGGCTGTTGTTTAAAGGAGTTTAGGTTAGACAGTAAGTAACAGATTAGACAGTAACCATGCTTTCCCTGTAATTATTAAATCTTGTTGCCACATTTTATTTTCTCTTCTGAACTGAGGAAAAGGTTCAATAAATGTTAGAATAGGAAGAGAATGTGGAACTGAAAAAAAGTTGGGGAAGGAGGAATGATATTAAATTGGGTCATCATGACTTGTAGTCATAAATTTAATCTGATTTAATTTAAATAAAAAAAGAATTAAAGAGAGACTTACCCTATCAAATACCTTCATGGAAACATGCTTTTTGAGAGAAGGGGGCTTTTCAGTCTGATTATTAGAAATTTTCCAAGATATGTTTGAGCAAAGAAATCTTTGTTCAGATACAAAAAATCTGCCTCTTCTGCTGTTCATAGCATTTCCTTACTACACCATCATAGTCAGAAAAAATGCATTTTCTGTTTTCCTCTGAAGACTGAATTTATGCTTGTGTTATTAAAAGGTACAAGAATTTAATTCAGAAAGATCGTAGCAAATTGCATGGCTAGTAAAGTTTGGTATATCCAACTACTTCACTTGACCCCTGTGGGCTTAAAAATGAGTCTTTCACCTCTAGTGAGGGTTGGTTTTTGATTTTTCTTTTTGTAACTTTGCATTTATTACCATTTGAGAGTACAAAAACAAACAAACAAAAAAACCATCAATCATGATTACACAGCACTGATATTTTAATACAAATACAAGCAGATAAATGAATGTAGTCTGTAAATTGTATTGGAGTGAGTGCTGAACAGACACTTAAACTGATTAGGAGGCTTAAACCTTGCCCAATAGCATTGTCAGTATGCTGAAACCAAAGAAACATGGTTGAGGGCTATATTTTTTCACCCTTTAGTCATACAAAACATAGTTTGCATAATGCAGTTTGTCATTTGCATCTATCAAAGTGATCCAGCCATTCACTGACCAGTACAGTATGGTACAAAAGCTAGCACTGAACATTTTGGTCTGTACTTCTTTGCAAAATACAGAATCCTCCTTTATATTCTGTTACCAAAGAGAACAGTCAAGAAGCTGTCCAGCTTCCAGATTTGTAGATGTAGTTAAGTTTTTCCTTCAAGGAAATTGTGATTTTGAATCTCTGTACTGATCACAGAAT
Source organism: Lagopus muta (assembly GCF_023343835.1). Classification (NCBI taxonomy): domain Eukaryota; kingdom Metazoa; phylum Chordata; class Aves; order Galliformes; family Phasianidae; genus Lagopus; species Lagopus muta. The sequence goes on from NC_064472.1 coordinate 68,686,542, forward strand.
CATACAGAATGGCTGGGGTTGGAAGGGACCTCAAGGATCATTGATCTCCAACTCCCAGCGCCACAGGCAAGGCTACCAACCTCCCCATTTAATACCAGACCAGACTAATGAGTGTTTGGCTTTACAATCTCATTTACCTTTTTCAAAGTATAAGAGCATCTGGAAGTGTCAGTCACAACTGATAGTAATGCACACAAGTTAATAGGCGTATGTGTATAAGGTTAATTAAAGCACTTCCTTGGAAGAGCAGATGAAAGAAGCCAGTACTTCCAAATTGCCCAGGGATGGGCTTTTATTCACAGGCTGTCAGAAAAATATCCTTTTATCCCACGAAGAATTAAAAGAATGTAGTAGAATGTGTGAGGTTGAAGTCCAGTCATATCTACTGTAACTTGTGGTGACTTCTGACCTTTCTGAAATCCAAGTGCAGATTTGGAAAGCATTGTCTTGGACATTACTCCATGTGTAATATATGCATAGGGAAACCTTAACTTCATGGGTTGCAGTTCTTCAAGTTATTTATGTTGGATATGCAAAATCAAGTAGGATTGCCTACAGTAAAAAGCAAAAATTAAGGCAAAGTCATAATGGAATGTATTTGAACATACTGCCATGAAACATCGCCCTGATCTCATTTTAGTTGCAAAGTCCTTAAATGAACAGAACAAAGATTCCACTTCGGAGGCTGATTAATGAGGTTGTTGCAAACTGAACATTAACTATGTGTTAAGCGTTACTAATTGGTTCTTATGTTCCCTATATAACCTGTGAAAGAGTTGACCTCTTACCTTGGTGATTGAGAGCAGATGTACATGGAGGAGTCTGAAATTTGTTCCCTCTCCCCTCATTTCTGTTGAAGAGGAGTGTATGGGAATGGAGGGTGTGGGCTTTATTGGCTTTGTCTCCTTAGCTCAATGTTTAAATGTCAAAAATTAGGCAGTTGTAGCTATTCTGTTAGTTTTTTGGTTTTTTTTTTTTCCTAAGTTGGGAATGGATTTTAAAAAGGGAAGGATGTGATAAAAGTTGCTGTCAACCCTCACACTTCTCTGGCAAAGTGCTGAGAGTCTGTGCTTAGGTAACAGTAGCAGTGTATTGAACTTCATGTCTTTGAGTATTTGCTCTTTTTCTTCACATTCCCCTATTAGATATATTGTTTTAACTTTTCCTCTTGCATTCCAATTGAACATGTACCATTTATGATGAACATACTTGGGAAATCAAATATCATTAGAAATCTGAAGCATATAAAAAAGCATTTTGAAAACCATACAGTATTGTAGTACATGAGGAGTGATACCAAAGCCCAAAGGTTTTCAAGGTATTTTGGGAAGCAGTTAAACTGACGAAGACAATTATTTGAAACACTCCTTGGCTCTGCAATGAGAGGAGCAAAGGTGATAGAGGAGTGGAATAAACTTGTTTGCATCCATATCCATACAGTAAATGTTTTCTGATTAATCTTGTCTGTTTTGTAAATTAAGATCTATACTGCATCAGGAGTCCAGGAGGATTTGTCTTCTTCATGCATCTCTGTATCTTGGTCTTCTTTCTGCATAAGTGAAATGATGCAGGGGTACAGTGTATCAGAACAGTGGCCTCATGCAAGAGCTTCAGGCTGTTAAGCAATAGGCGTATTCTGTGAAAAGACCAGAGAATACATTTATAGTGTAGAGAAGGAGTATGTAGGAGCAGGATGACCCCCACATTTTGAAAAGTTCATCTCCAACAGCAGCTGGTGATACCAACTGTCCTTTCACTGAAGTATTCTGTGTGCTTAACTCAGAGCACCAAATATCTTGTCTACAAGTCTGAAGTACCGAAAATCTGATCTGAAAATATTTCAAATGTAGAGATTTAAAACCTTCCAAAAAGGGGGAATTTACCAGTGCCTGACAAAGAACACAAGTACAAAAGATTTTACCTTTTTTTGATGTGTGATTTTCATAAGGCTGTCAAAAATTATGAGGCATGATCTCAGTTCTGTTTGCACGGCGTCCCAGGAACAGTGGCTGTATTGCCTGTCTTTAAGGAAGCTGGTGATTCTTTGGAAGTACTTCTTCATACTGAGGGTACTGCTCTTTAGCATCTGCATCTGAAAGCTGTTCCGTGCCCTTGGTCGTTCTTCCAACAAACAAATCTCTAATTCTTCAATTTGCTGATGAATTCCATTTTGAAATTTTTCAATATTGCTTGTATTCCAAACACCTTTGGGGTGATTTTTGCTAAATAGCTGAAAAGTCTGTTGGAGGAACTCATAGATGACCACTGTTGTATTCTTTTGTGTGATCTTCATGATCTCCCTGGGAAATCTGAAATCAATTGTTTCATTGAGACACTGATGAGAAAAATATCCACCCATTTTGTGTAGGAAGTTCATGTTCTGGTGGTTCATTTTGATTCCTTGGTGAAAGCAAATGTGGTGTGAGATTTTGATATATAGTGCCAAAGTAATGCAAACTCGCAGTAAACTTCTCTGAACCAAGATGGTCATGGTGATGAATCTGTCAGTTCTACCCTTGTTGTGCTGGTCTGCAAGCCTGTAGTTTCTTCTTGTCTCTTCTGTATTCAGATGCTGCTCTTTTATTACTCTGATTTTCTTGCGTGACATGTTAGGTATTAATTATTTTGTAAGAGCTGTGTTTTTATCAACAGTGATTCTGCCAGTTTATTGTTGGTTTCAATTTCTTTTAGTTGCAAAATATTGCTTATTTTTTCAATAACTTTATTAACTGAAGGAAGAGTAAGTGATTGGTCAGTGAACATGGGCAGATTAGCATCTGATAAGGACTTTTCATCTTATTTATACTTAAACAGGCTGCCTTGCTTTATGCTGAGATGTTTTGCTTTTATGCTGAAGTTGGCAAAGAGTATGAAAAAAGAATCACATTTGTGGCTAACAGATATCCATCCTAAGCAAGATGTAATTTCATTTCATTGATTTTAAAAAGTGATGTCTTGTAGGACAAATTGTTTTGTTTGGGAAGTAGCTAATGTTTTATTAGCAGAAGAGCCCTTTTGTTGACACAAGCACTGACTCACTAGGGCATTTGTTGCTATCACTATGTTGGAAAAAATATACACAGCTTTGAGGACAGATGCTTTTTTATCCATTATCTGTGATAATTTGCTGCTCAGAGAGGCTTCCTTCTACTGCATAACCAGCTGATGGAACCTGGTTTTTGACAGCTGTCAACCATGCTGTAAGGTTACTGATGAGGGCTTGCTTACATCTAGAGTAAGACAGCTTCTGTTCTGAAGCCTCCTCCTGTGATGATAAGTAAGTCCAGACTCCCTGAGAGTTTGTGTTGGTAGCAAAATGTCCTATTTTGGGGGCCACCATAGCCATTGTGATGCTGGAACATACATCCTAAAATCAGGGCAGTAATTCTGTGAATATTAAGTCTGTGGGCCAGCTGGTAGTAGAACTGCTAGTACTCAGGTTAACTAACATGTCCCAAACAATTTCACAGCCTGCAGTGATTATAAGACCAAGATTGTGCTGCATAAGCATTGCAGGTTGAAATGCAAGTCCTTAGCTGATATGGCAGCTCCTGATTGTGCATTAGCAAATTGCTGTATTTCTATGGATTGTTGGCTTCTTCCAGTGCGACTGTCAGCCCACTTTGCTGGCTCTGGTAACTGCAAAACAAAAAACTTTCTGGTAGAGTATCAGTTGGAGCCAGTGTTGGATTTTCAGATAAGAAAAAGTTATAAGGCAGTTAGTAGGCAGACTTGCCTACTAATTTAAGGATTGCTAAATCTTCACGTGAGCTAAGTTATTTGGTGACTGAAGTGTACAGAGTTTACAGAGCCAGAGGATGTGTCCTCATGTAATTCATAATGCACAATTACAGGGTTATTTCAAAGAGAATATGGAAAAAGGTGAAGTTCAAGAATGTTTGATGTGAGCAGCAAAGGAATTCTGAGGAAATATTTTGCTAAAATTATCCTGTTAGTGCTTACAATGTGACAGACTGAGGGATTGCTATGAATAAGCAGTTTCCCTAGTGAGACACGTGATGGCTTCAGCAGTTATGCAGTAGAAACCTACTAACATGGTGGTACTCCTGTTATTCTTCTTGTTTTGCTACTGCTGATAGTAATATTGTGGGTTTTTTCATGAATTACTTACAGCTAGATGTCTTCAGAGAAGTTAATTTATGAATGAAACTGTAGGAAGTATTGATTTCTTGATTGAAATTCTGTACAGAGAATGGAGAAGTACATGGTAGGTTTAATGCATGGATTTGCCACAGAAGTCCATCAGTGAGATCTTCCAATACTTTGTCTTACTCTGCTAAGGTGTTGTGTTTTTTTTTGTTGTTGTTTGCTTTTTAATTACTATTTTGCTCCTTTCTCTGTTTGTATGGCTTAGTACAAATATGTATGACTTCTAGACATGAGGGATCTAAACTTAGTTGGAGGCATTGCCTTTGTTGTGTATTTTTACATTTTCTTTAAGTCTGTGCCAGTATCAGAATGATTTAAGCTAAACTGTAACTAGCATGTGGTGTTAGGAAGATCAGCATATCAAACTGAAATGTATTGTCATAAAAGATTACTGAAACTTTTACAAGATGGTAACCGTGAGATCTCCTGAAATTACATCACTGAAGACTGCAGGACACAGTGCACACAGTAGTCACGAGACACAGTCTAATACAGTATCAAATACATGTTTCTCTGGCTTTTTGATGTTGACTTGAAGTGAGAGTTACCAAGATAGCAGAGGATGTCTTTTTCAACTGTGGTTGGAATGTCAGAAGATTCTAGCTTTGATTGACTTGACTGGGCAAAGTTGTGAGCTGAATCTGACCTCAGTGCACTGCTGGAAGTGTGTAGGGAGAGTTCATTTAAGTTACAGTAATTGTGTACTTACAAGTCATTGTATGAGATTAAAGAAATAAATTGGATTCAGCTGTAACTTACAGCTATAGGAGTACATGAAGAATGTCTGTACAGTAGTACAGGAGAAATCACTCTGATGCAGTTTTAATGACTGGCCCTGGTTTTGATAATTCAGTCAAGAATTACATGCCAGTTCATTTCACCTTCAGATGGTTTCACTGTCTGCATTAAAAATCTTAGGACAGAATTTCAGTTTGTTATGCGTATACGTGGCTCTGTTGCTCTAAATGGAACAACAGTGATAGGCGATGACCCATCCTTTCATCTTCAGAAGCAACACAGAAAAACAGCTTAATGTTTCAAGGCAGAGTTGGATCCAATCTGTTGCTGAACATTTTTTGTTTTTGTTTTTCTTTTTGCATTCTGTTTACACACCGTATAGAATAATCACATCCTCAGTCATCTGTCTGCCATCTTCTTGTCATTGTGACTTCATGGATGATCCATGACTTACTTGGCTGTTGTGAAAAGCATTTCAAGGGGAGATCTCTGCATTTGTTTCAGGGCTTCATGTTTTCCCAAGCATTGCATCCCATTCTTTCCTTCAAGCAGTTCTCTGGAGTTTGGTCAAAGGAACCGAAGTCTCTGGAATAACTTGCTTTTTTCTAATGAGGAAATATTTTTGGTGTTGTCAAAACCAAGATCATTCTGTTATAGAATCTGTAGGTTTGTGAGAGGTGTGGTTGTTCTTACAGTGGCTTAGTTGTGGTTCACCGATGGTCAAAGAACTTTTGCACTGTGGATCTCATTTTGTGTCACAGGAGCTGAAGATGTGAAACTTTAGTAGCTAGATGGGAGTTGAAGCAACAGGTTTAGGAGAAGGAACTGGAGAGAACTGAGATCTCAGGTCTGAATTCACCTAGATAATGCTTAGGTTCAAATTGCCATTTAGTTTTCCTATATAGAGATAAAAGGAAAGGCTGCAGAAAAGCCAGTTCCAGGGCTGTCCTGCAGCGTCCTCAGCACTATAGGCTGGAACAAATCCTGTCAAAATGGAGCATTGCTGGAGTCTGCTGGCTGGAGGGACATGTGGTGGAATGAAGAGGATAAGCACTTTGGGTTTGTGTGGGATTTATTATGGGATGTTTAGGGGAGAAGCAGGAGGTAAGGAAAGGAATGGACCTAGGGGTTTTGTTTGAGGAGGAACAAACGTGAAGGTAGAGAAATGAGGGGATAAAAGGGGGCTGGTTGTCCAGGTGCCAGGAACCAGAGATAGCTGGGAGCCAGCAGTGCCTGAGCTTAGCTGCTGCGGGAATTCCCATTGTGCATGTGTTCTCCACTAGCAGACCTCTGTCCTACTAGGCTACAGAGAACAGGATGAAACTCTTGGCATAAGTTGTGTTTGTGCAAGTGCTCTGTGTGTCTGCTGGCAATTGATGTGGTCACATATATGTACCATGTGTTCTACATGGTGTATGTACTGTATGTGTGTGCCTGCTGAGAATGCATGCTGCACCTAGCTGCTGGTTGAACCTGGAAGCTCAGAGCTGAGCAGCCTCACCTCTGCTAGGCTGCCAGATTTTGCCTATCCTAACAAATTATGGTCGTTTTCTCTCAGCCAGGAACCAGCAGGAAATTCAATCATAGAATCATAGAATCATAGAATCACTAAGGTTGGAAAAGACCTAAAAGATCACCCAGTCCAACCGTTCACCTATTCCCAATAGCTCCTACTAAACCATGTCCCTCAACGCAACATCCAGTCTTTCCTTGAACACCCCCAGGCTCGGTGATTCCACCACCTCCCTGGGCAGTCCATTCCAGTGCCTGACCACCCTTTCTGAAAAGTAATACTTCCTCATGTCCAGCCTGAATTTCCCCTGGCGTAGCTTGAAACCATTCCCCCTGGTCCTATCCCTAATGACACGAGAGAAGAGGCCGACCCCCAGCTCACTACAACCTCCCTTCAGGAAGTTATAGAGAGCAATAAGGTCTCCCCTGAGCCTCCTCTTCTCCAGGCTGAACATTCCCAGCTCCTTCAGCCTCTCCTCATATGGCCTGTGTTCCAGACCCCTCACCAGCTTCGTTGCCCTTCTTTGAACACGTTCCAGGGCCTCAATATCTTTCTTGCAGTGAGGGGCCCAAAACTGGACACAGTACTCGAGGTGCGGCCTCACTAGTGCTGAATATAGGGGAACAATCACCTCTCTGCTCCTGCTTGCAACACTGTTTCTGATGCAAGCCAGGATGCCATTGGTCTTCTTGGCCACCTGGGCACACTGTCGGCTCATGTTCAGCCGAGCATCAATCAATACCCCCAGGTCCATTTCCTCTACGCAGTCCTCCAGCCACACCGCCCCAAGCCTGTAGCGTCGCCTGGGGTTGTTGTGGCCGAAGTGCAGGACCCGGCATTTGGCCTTGTTGAAACTCATTCCATTGGCTCCAGCCCAGCTCTCCAGCCTGTCCAGATCCCTCTGTAGGGCCTCGCTACCCCCAGGCAGATCCACACTTCCAGCCAATTTAGTGTCATCTGCGAATTTACTGAGGGTGCACTCGATGCCCTCATCGAGGTCATCAATAAAGATATTGAAGAGGACAGGCCCCAGCACCGACCCCTGCGGAACACCACTCACGACCGGTCGCCAGCTGGATTTGACTCCATTCACCACCACTCTCTGTGCCCGGCCCTCCAGCCAGCTCCTTACCCAGCCAAGAGTGTACCCATCCAAGCCTCTGGCTGCCAGCTTCTGCAGGAGAATGCTGTGGGAGACAGTGTCAAAGGCTTTGCTGAAGTCTAGGTAGACCACATCAACAGCCTTTCCTTCATCCACCAGATGGGTCACTAGATCATAGAAGGAGATCAGGTTGGTCAAACAGGACCTGCCCTTCATAAACCCATGCTGGCTAGGCCTGATCCCCCGGTCACCCTGCACATGCCGCATGATCTCCCTCAAGACAATCTGCTCCATAACCTTCCCTGGCACCGAGGTCAGGCTGACAGGCCTGTAGTTCCCCGGATCCTCCTTACGACCTTTCTTATAAATGGGAGTCACATTGGCAAGCCTCCAGTCATCTGGGACCTCACCAGTCAACAAGGAGCGCTGATAGATGATGGAAAGCGGCTCGGCTATCACCTCCGCCAGTTCCCTCAGCACTCTCGGGTGGATCTCATCTGGCCCCATCGACTTGTGACAGTCCAGCTGGAGCAGTAGGCCTCTGACTGTTTCTTTCAGAATCACAGGGGGGTTAGTGTGCTTCCCGGCCGAGATTACCAGGTCAGAGAGAGGGGTATCCTGAGGATAACTGGTCTGACTTTTAAAGACAGACGTAAAGAAGGCATTCAGAACCTCCGCCTTTTCCTTATCCTCAGTGGTCACATTCCCAGCCTCATCCAGCAAAGAGTGGATATTCTCCTTTGTCCTCCTCTTACTGTTAACGTATTTATAAAAGAGTTTCTTATTCCTTTTCACACCAGCAGCTAGGTTAAATTCAAGCTGGGCTATCTCATCTAAGTGCTTATGAAGTACCCACCTCACCCTGTATGTAAGTTATTGGGGGCTGTAAAAGCAGAGGAACGCTTGCAGGGATAGAAAGAAGATTGATCTTTAGTGCCATGTCTGCCATTGAGAAAATAAAGAGGTCATAACCTACCAGAAAAGCAGAGGTGGAATGCCCTACAGAGGCTTTGTGGTTTTCTGAGGGAATTTCCATCTGGCTGCTCTGTCAAACTGGTTGTGTTAGATGTCTGTGACTCTGCTGTTCTCATCTGCTTGCAATCAGTTTTTATAAACAGTCTAACATGATTGTTCATCCATCTTGGCAACCAGTAGAATATCACTCTCAAAACTATTTCTGTGAAGATGTTATATAGTTATAAGAGTATATATAGTATATAAGAGTTTTATAGTTCCTAATGCTTTCTCACTTGCAGTACTTAGTACCAGTCTTAATAAATTCGTATGTTTGTGTGGTGAAATGTTGCTGTAGTGGATGATAAACCAAGGTGCCTCACAAGTCCAGGGGATAAGGCTCACTTGGTGTTCTCATTTCTGGGAAGACTGCAAACATAACTGTGTATGGAGTCTGAGATGTGAAAAACCCTCAGACCTGAATCACTGAATCCAATAGGGGTGATAGGAAAAGCTCTACCCAGCCAACTTGTTTACCCCCAGCTGCAGAGGAAATGTTTCATGCTGCATGTGTTTTTAGAGATCTTTGTCAGTTTAACTGCTCTGGGAAGTAAACTTGTAACGGGTTGCAGATGATATGGAGCTTAAGGTGATGTTTTACCACACGCAGGCAAACTGATGTAATAGTTGTCTTGTACCTAGAGGTGTAATCCTGTCTCTCTTCTGTTTGGCCTTAGGACTTTTTTAGCCCCCAAACAAATCTGTCTGAGAAGCCAAACCCTTTCCCTCTCCCTGTGGAGGTAAAAAATAAAAAAAAATCTTGTTTTTGCCAATCGGAGAGGCTAATTAGGATAGAACTGGTGCAGGCACATAGGGAGGACTAGGAAAGCATGGCTGTTAGCAGAAGAACATGACCTGATTTCATCAGCTGGCACCCTTCAGGATATTGGAGAAGGTATGTTTGGGTTGGAAGATCTGATCTTGCTAATTTCCCATGGTAGCACCTCCGAGGGAAATGCTGCCTTTTCTTATCTTTTGGTTTGATGCTTGCAATTTCAACTGGATTCCTTTGCTTTCAGACCTTTTTAAAAAGAGATGTGAGACTAAGAGAATGGTGTCTTAAACTGAGGAGCCTGTGCTGCATAGAAGGCAACCTGGACTTGTGTGACCTTGTGTCATTATGACATCCAAAATGTCCCAGTTTCCTGGGAGAGGGAAGCTTTAGCTATATTGTGAAATTTCACAGTTCTGTATTTCAAGTACTTGGGCCTGAAACTGGCTGCAGAATATAGGACATTTCAAAACTGTTTCAAATCAAACCAGTTAAAGAATGAGAACCTTACTAAGTGAAATCTGAGATTGTTAACTGTGATGTGTGCTACTGTGCTTCTTCCTACAGGGTTGATACCAGATACACATCATTGTTGCATGTTAATCAGCCTCTGTGAGAACTGGAAGCTGCAGAGGCTACAAGGAGGCTGTAGAAGTAGACTATTTCTTGTCATTTATCTTGAGTGAAGGGTGACTGCTGTTCTGATGTAATAATTTCTTCATACTGCTGATGAATTATTTCAGCATGGCAGTTGGCTGGTGAGAAATGTCTTGAACGATGTGGCATGATTGTTGGAAGGCTGCTAGTGATGCAGAATTGCCCAGGCATGTTGAGGTGAAGACATAGCTATGTGTGCCAGGTGTATTTACAATTTCTGGAAATTTACTTCTTTAGCTACTGAAGGCAGTTAATGACCTTCTTTCATTCAGTTCCTCAACTCCTTTTAGTACTCTGTGAAAGCATTCAGAAAGTAGGACAGAAGACCTACCTGAAGCTAATTTTCAATTGCATATGTTTTCTGAATGAATTTTCTGAATGATTGATTAGGTTTTTCCTTAGCGAGTTCAGTGAGCTGGGTCTCTTCTCTGTCCAGTTGCTAATTTGGGTGAACTGTGGAGGGCTGTAATTATGTTGAGGTTTGAAATGCTCTCTCATATTTCATTGAAATTGGATGGTGATTGGGAAAGTTATTGAAGGGAGCATATAGGTAATTGAATTTTGGAGGCTCTTTTTCTAGGAGGTCAAGAAGTATAATTAAGGTATAATTCCACATTACACCTTAAAAGTTAATAACACACATGGATAACAAGCCTACAGAATTAAGCATTGTTGTAAAGTGTAGTAGCAGTGGATTTTCATGGGCACATGTCACGTGAGGTTAGTATAGCATAGATGTTGACTTGATCAACAGGAGTAATAACCAGCCTTGCTCTTGTTTTATTTTTCTTCTAACCAGGCAGGCAAGGTAAATGTTAACCTTCCAAATTTGCTCTGTTTTCCCTGTAGAGATGGTTGTGCTATGAAAATGGTCATTACCAGCAGCTCTGATAACCTGCCTTGATAGTGATCTTGGCTGAAGGACTGAATGTGAAACGGTCACGAAGACTGTTCTCTCTGTGTCTTATGAGTTGTCAAGTAACAGCTGCTGTGGGCTGTGATCTCTCGAAGCCCAGCAGGATTCTGGATTGCTGAGGTTTCTACAGCAGGGCTGGTCCAAACTGAGAACAGCTCATGTTGCTACATGTAAGTATATCCACATCTCTCCCATCTGCCTTGTATGTAGAAATATTTGTGGTCCATCCATTCTCACACCTCATGCTGCATAAGAAATAGTTCAGACCTTCTAGAACTATTATTATTATTCCTCAGTAAATCCGATGGCTTTCGTTTAAACTGCTGATGTTTTCTTCACTCCAGAGTGGAGAACTATTGGTACTTGGTGTTTTGATACTGGGGATTTTGTTCAAGACTATCTGTAACAGAGTTAGGTGGATTTTCCAGCCTTTTTCAATTTTGCTCATTAGGAGATTGTTTGGTCTATACAAGAGGGGAATGCTACTGAAATTAGTGGCTGGGCCATATGCATTTAACATTAACAGTGCAGTTAGTAAGCAGTCTAGGCTTTTGGCAACACTGCATGTTCTGAAATGGCTCAGCACACAACAGGCAAGTGAGCAGGCTAGCACATGACAGGTCAGCCTTTTGGATGGCATTCAGGACAGGATTTTTGATGTGCCAAAAGAGTAAGCCAGTTCACTGTAAATCTTATTTCAAAGGATGCAGGAAAGACAGCTCTAAAGTCCTTGACAGAATAAAAAGCAGTAGATGGCTGAGTTTCCATCTGGATACCTGCACGTTAAGCAAGCAGAAGTACTATGGCAAACTGCCACAACAGGCTGTGGTGCTATCAACTAGGCCCAGTTGCATAGTGATTGGCACTGACCATACATGGCATACTACTCTGGCCTTGGTTTTCTAACCTTTTTGCTTTGTTAAGAAATGATCAAGTCTAGAAGAGGTAGTACTCCAGAATGTAGTACCTGTCTGCATAGATCCTGTTGAAAAAATTGTGAAATCCTTTTGCAGAAATTTGTTAGCTTTTGCAACCATTCATGAACTGTCTGAACAACTGCTTGAAATACTGATACTCACTGAAGATCATTATGAAGAAGAAATAAGACATTGTCTTTCATAGCAGGCCTGGAAATATGCCCGTATGACACATGTAAGAGTATGATTATAGAAGAGAAATTTTTTTAAGCAGTGATCTGGTGGTCACCCCTTGTGAACCATGATTGTGTTTTGGATTATCTGTGTGGATGCCATCTGCACTGGAATGGACATTGAATGTTGCAAGCAGAAGGCCGCTGAAAAGCTGCAATTGTTTCTACTGGTGAGATTAGCAAGTTTTTGGAGAGGTTGATGACTTCTTGGAGGGACTAAAACTGGGTTCTGTGAATGAAATTCCTGTTAGCCCAGCACTCCTTTATGCTAGAACTAACCTGACCTGGAAACCCAATGAGTTGCATTCCTTCCTAAATCTTCTTTTTTAACAGACTTTAAATTCCACTGATGCTTCTGTAGAGATTTATAATAGAAATTTAGTACTAGTACTAGTTAGAGGAGAAGTTAAACAGAGAGAGAGATAATGTTATTTTACTATGGGATTAAAAATGCAAACCGTATTTCAAGGACCAGAAGATTTTAGTTATGAGTGTTGTCCTGCTCTGATTTTTATGCAGCAGGATTTATCTCCCTTGCAGCATCCTTGTATTGAATGGGTGAAGTTCCAGGTCCCAAACCACAAGGTGCTTCCAGGGGAATCCTTGTAATTCACCGTGTTGGCAGTTCTGATTACCTCTGATGATACCTCATGTTAACACAATAAACTACAAGTGTTCTGTAAGCATCTACACAACAGTAGTATCTTTCCTTACACCATAGAAATTTAAATATAAGAGAGAAGAATTACCTTTGTCCAGTAGATATGGTTGAGAAAGTAAGAGATTCTGGTACAGAAGAACAGGAGTCTATAGTGCACTCCTTTGTGGTGCTGCCATTGATTAAGGTGTGAAAACAATTCTGATTGATGCTGTTCTGTGGTGCCCATCTTTCTGTTCATAACTCAGACAGTAGAAGAAGAGGTGAAATGGAATGTAACTGATTTTGTGAAGTAGATGTTTTGGCCTTTTTAACATCTGTCTGAGCTCAGAGCAGTCTTTAGCTTCTACTGTTTGCAGTATTCCTCAAGACAGCTGAAGTATTTTCATAACGAGAGCAAGGTAGGTGCTAATTTCATGGTGGGTTGACCCTGAAGTAAACACAGTAGTTACACTTTACACTACAGATAGGTCATTTGCTTGTGTAGCGTCTGTGTGGATCTTTGTTTCCCTCCCAGATCACTCTTCAGAGTGAAGCTGAATTTGGAGGACAAATTTTGCGAGAGGACAGCTCAACCAGTGAGTTGTTTGCAGGGAGAGAGCAGTCTGTTTTTACCTCTTCTCTCCTTTACTGACTTCTTACTCCACTGAGGGTGCCAGAAACGGCCCTTCTTTTTGACCAGCATTTTGTTGCCATGCAACCAGGACAGCTGTGGGCTGGTCTGACCAGTCTGACCATTGCAGCTGGTTCCAAGTCCTTCACTTGTAAGCGGAGTTGAGCCCTCCTCTCCCTGCGTCAGAGGACAGCAAACACTTGCAGGACTCTAGTTTCATTTTCTGTCTTGGTGAGGTCACAAAGAAAAGTAACTTTTGGGGAAACCTATATCAAATTTCTGTGGTACTGAAAGAGGTAAAGTTTTCCTCCCATCCTTTCCTATTTGATGTTAAAGAATATTCTGCTAAGCAGAGAGATAATGCTACTGCAGTATTACCTTTTTTTTTTTTTTTTTTCATATGCATCTCATCTTCTTGTTTTGGGCTTCCTGTACTTTATAGAGATGTTATTTCAGTCCATTCATTAACTTGGTGAGAGCTCTTTTTGAAGTTCATTTGAAGTGCTCCACAGGAAGGGTGTTGACAGTTGTGGTTAGCTGCCAAGCAAATAATAATTACATGATGCACCTGTCCTCTCCCAGCTTTGGGTAAGTAGAGAGAGGAACTCCCATCACTGTGTGCTCAGCGCTGCACCGCTTTATTCTGCATAGAATTTGGGTGGAAGAACTAATTTTGCACCCCTGTAAAGAGAGTTGGGATGGGATATGTGCATAGGCCTTTGGGTTTTGAACAGGGAGTATCAAAGGTAAGAGTATAATTTCCGATAAGGAATATCTTGATAAGTAATACATATTATTGTAATGTATATCTTTGTAAATAACAGTAAGTGGTTTTCATCATGGGGCCATGAACAATGTAGGTTCCTGAACTAAATTATTTTTCTCTTATTTTTGTTGTGATTGTAAGCTTCAGATATGACATTATCAAGTAGAGAGCTAATTTCTTTGTTCAGTGGAGTAATTCAGCTTGAAAGAGATGTGTTTTCTTCTTTTTTTTTTTAACCTGATCCAGAGAAACACTGTACAAGAAAACAATTCACTGTGGTAGAATACAAAACTAACATCAATTGGAGAACCATCTAGATAAGTTCAAATGTGTAGAGAGGCCTTTACTCTAGGTGCCTTTGGGTGAGTGAGTAGTCTTGTTATGTTCTGTCAGTCACGGCTAATGGAGAGAGGTGTGTGCTGGGTTGGAAGGAGGCACAGATAAGGGAGAGAAGATGCTGAAACTATGGTCCATGTCTCTTCTAGTTAAATGACATTGAGACTTTAAGAGAAGTGCAATTTCATAGCAAGTTAGAGGCAAAACTTCCTGAGGGATAAGAAAATGACAAGTTTGTACTACACATTTTTCTTTCAAGTACAAACTTATGCATTTTCAGTGTGATTTGGCTAGATCCAGAGGGCTCCGTTATTATCCAATAGAAAATGAGACTTAACACTTTTTCATTAAACAGATTGGAACCAAGTTAAATAGAGGTGCCAAAGTCTGCTTCAGGAATGTGTTTGGAGTCTGCTTTATGAGCAGATGGCTACCCTGTGAATGAGGCAGCTATGGTCTTGTACTTCGTACTGCTGTTGGCCTGCAGTGTGACCTTGGGCTATTTGTTTACTGATTCTCATGGCTCTTTTCTTTCATCTACTGCTCTCAAAGTCCTTGAAACAGGCTTCACAAAGGACTCTGGAATTGGTTGTGATAAGAATTTTGTGGTTACATCTCACATCAGAGCTTACCTTAAACAAACAACTGGTTACTACATATTAGATTAGTTGAAGTTCTTTAAGACAGTGTTTTCTGATGCCTTGTAAAATGATGTGTGCTTACAAAAGTCTGTTTTTATGCACTGGTGGATAGGTAGCTGTCCTTGGAGCAGGATTACCCACTGTGTTTTCATGTATTCCAATGCAGATTGTTGCAGTTTCTACAGGTGTACTATTGAAGGCCATCTGAAAACCAGGAATTTTATACTAACATAAATTTATAATTTGTTTTCTTTGTGGTTATTGTGAACTTATAAGAAGTATCAAACACAACTTCACTCCATTAATGGTTTTTCTTGCAGTATAAGAAGGGGAGGACTCCTCTTGGGGTCATAGAGTTCATTTTGCTTGCAGGTGTTGGCTTCTAATCTACTGGCCTTTTTCAGTGCTTGGTGCTAGCATTTTACTGGTTTCTGCAGTGTAATGAGATGTGGCTGATTACAGTGGTTGTGAGCCTCCAGTGGATATAGGATAAAGAGGTTCTAAAACATGTAAAATACTGTTGGAATTCAACTGTAAACCCTGAAGGAAACTCTTCATTTGACATGAACTTTAGGAGACCTTCTCTTGGAATGTAACAAAAAATAAATAAATAAAAGAGAAGTAGAAATAGAACTCCTTGGGCTGAAAAGATTCCTATTGAAATCTTCTCTGTAGTGATGGAGGATGACTAATAGAAAGAACTGCTAAAAAATATGACTGATCTCCATTGTGCACAGCACAGTTTAATTTGCTTTTTGTCCTAATGGCAGAGAAATTTGCAAGAATAAATCCTCACATGCAAAATCCTTGGGAATTTTGCATTCCTTCGGGAGTGTGTATCTAGGCAGCTTTTTTCTCTTTCTTTCTAAGGGTTTTGGAGGAAGCACAGCTTTACTTCTGCTTTTTCCATTAGTCAGTCATAAGTTCTTCAGTGCACCGCTTTACAAAATACATTAATCCAAATGCAAGTGCCAGCTCATCTTTTTTAATGCAGAAGTACAAATAATGTTACTAAAGGCTCAGCTGTTATTGGTAAAAAACTGGTGCATGAGCAAGGAGGTGCTTGTGTAAGCTGTTCTGTGCACTCAGACACCTGGGTTTGCTGCAGAACTGCTTTCCAAAGTTCTCAGAGCTACTTTCCATTGTGGCAGCCTGTGTAATCCACATGCAGTGGTGAATGAGGGTACCTGGAAAAGAGAACATCTATTCATGAGGTAGCAGGATTATCTTCTGCATCACTCTGTAAGCTGCCATGGCTACAAAACTAACCCCATTATATAAAGAAAGAGAGCTGTGCCAGTCACCACCAATACAGCTTATGTTTTCCTGAGTCAGGTGTTAGCTGTTCTCTTCTAGGAAATGAACTGGATTAAACGATGATCATAGCTTGATGTCTTCTAATAGAGAGTAGGTCTCTAATGGGCTCGTTTATGTTATAGTGGAAGGCTTCTCGCAGTAATACGGAATGCACGTGGACAGTGGATTTGGCTCTGGCAGTCTGAGTTCAGCTGACAATGGCTTTTTAAGGACGTGTCCTAATCTTCACAGAAACCCATTTATTACAGTCAAAAACAGGTAGCTGGAAGGAAACTGGATTTATAGGGGGGAATGGAAGTATGTGGGAAAACACTTGTGAGTAGCAGCCATTTGCCTTAGGTAGCTAAGATCAAAAATAGCTACATGAGATTCACCACAGAGGAGGAAAGGAATATACACCGTTGTCTTATGTTTTCAGGGTGGACAAATGGTTCAGTGATGCTGAAAATGATGCTTAAAAGTTGCTACTTTGTTCTTATCAGCAAGTTCACTATGAAATTTGAGGTGTTAAACCTTTGCCAAAGTTGCTTCAGGGAAGTCTGTGAAGATTTTCTTCTTGAAGTGTTAGTGGTTAACTTGTTTCCACTTCTGAGCACTTAGATTTAGGTCTGGAAAGAGTAACCTTAAGTGTCTTTGCAGTTTGCCTGACGATCCTGGGTTAGATTCAGTCGTGCCTGGTTTTCTTTTTCTTTATCTGTAGATTGTCATATGAGAACGTGTGGTGATTGCAAATTGGTAGGTAGCACAGCTCCATCATGCTGCTCACTCAGTCCCCCTATCAGAAGAGAGTAGGAAAATACAATAAAAGGCAGCAGGCTGGAGCTGCTCAGCCCTGGTACAGGGCAGTGCTGGGCTCTGCTCACAGAGGCCTCCCCTCTGCAGCCCCCACTACCAAAACCTTATGCACAAACCCATTATGGAATGGGAATCTTGTGTCTCATAGTCTGTTACAGCATTATCATCTGCTTTGGGAGTCACTTCTTCACTGTTTGTATTGAAAATGGACGGATAAACATTACTCATTCATTTTCTTAAAGAGCTAACAGTAATTGTTCATTTCTAAAAATACCTTGTCTCAGAGAATAACACAATATGTAGGTATATGAACGTAACTTTATATTACTTATAAGTGTCATTCTGCTTGACTTAAGAAAGGGAATGGGCAGAAGGATGAGGGTGTGAAGGGAGGAAAAGATGGAATCTGCAGCTTCCAGTTCACGCTGTAAGACTTACACATCTGAGCTGATTGGAATGGGATACCTTTACTATCAAGGGAAGCAGGTGAACAGTTTTTGGTTTGATGCAGCTGTTGGAGTTTAGTTGTCCAGTGTGAAATAAGTTTTGTAAGCAGTAGTTTTGCACTATTAACTGTGATGGAAATTTAGACGAGAACCAATGTGTCTTATGTCTATGCCAGAAATACCTGCATTTGAGCAGGTGAATCCCATGCTGTGAGTGGAAACTGCCACCAATTTGTGACTTTCCACTTCCATACAATGCATTCCAGAAGAAATAAATTTCTTTACTTCATGCACTTTGCAATGGCATGTGTATTCTGAAAGTTAAAGCCTTTTGTTGTGGCAGTGGCAGCTGTCCCCTTTTGGGCTACTTTATCCAAGCTGGGCTCACCAATGTTCTTCACAGAGGGGATGCTGATGAGCCTAAGGGTGCTGCTGGAACAGCCTGCTTAGCAGAAGTATTCCCAAGCTGCAGTGCTGCAAGGAAGGTGGTGTAGCTCCATTTTGGGCTGGGATGTTAGCAATATAGCCACCATGGTTCCTGGTGCTGGGTCTACAGCAGTGAAGCATTGACAGAAGCAGGGCATAGCAGATTAGGCTGTGCTCTTCTCTCTGGATAATATTGTGATGCCTTTGTAAATAGTACAGTCTGAATTTATTCAGTCCTAATCACTGTCACAGTGTAGTCATGTTTTAGGCAGTTGAAAGGCATAGGCTTATAGAATCAGAATCACACACTCACAGAATGACCTGGGTTGGAAGGGACCTCAAGGATCATGAATCTCCAACCCCCCTGCCACATGCAGGGCCAACAACCTCCCCATTTAACACTAGACCAGGCTGCCCAGGGCCCCATCCAACCTGGCCTTGAACACCTCCAGGAATGGGGCATCCACAGCCTCTCTGGGCAGCCTGTGCCAGCACCTCATTACTCTCATAGGAAAGAACTTCCCCCTGACATCCAACCTAAACCTTCCCTCCCTCAACTTAAAACCATTTCCCCTTGTGCTGCAGTTATCAGCCCTTTCAAAGAGTTGACTCCCCTCCTGTTAGTAGGCTCCCTTTAGGTACTGAAAGGCTGCAAGGAGGTCACCCTGCAGCCTCCTTTCCTCCAGGCTGAACAAGCCCAGCTCCCTCAGCCCGTCTTCATATGGGAGGTGCTGCAGCACCCTGATCATCTTTGTGGCTCTCCTCTGGACCCTCTCCAACAGCTCTCTGTATTTCTTGTATTGGGGAACCTAGACCTGGACACAGTGCTTCAGATGGGGCCTCCCAAGAGCAGAGTAGAGGGGGACAATCACCTCCCTGTCCCTACTGGATAGCTGCTAATATATAACTGAGAATTGCTTGAGTTGCTTATCAGGGATTTTTATTCATATCCTTATTTAGTGTTTGTGATTGTTTGTTGTGCCATGTAATCTGATGCTTGGTCCAGAAAGGTGGAATTGCTGAGTTGTTACAATTAGGTTTCTGAGGCTGGGCCTTTAGTTGCCCTTAATATAGGCCTGTGCTCAGTAATGCATTAAATTAAGCTGATAGGTACTCTATTATCTCTATTATTGTCTTGTTCACATTGTTCCATCATTTGTAAATTCCATGGCTCAATTATATCCTGGTCACTGTGTTTATATTGTTGCAGTAATGCTGTGAGACATTAGTACTAAATTCAACACCATTTATGCTGTTCATAGTGATAGAATGTAAGTGTCTTTTAGGTTGGTCTTGTTTCCCTAGTTAAGCTAATGAAAGCAAAAATATAATGGTCTGGTGTACCTTATCTGTTGCAAAAACTGTTTTTCAAGCACTTTTAGAACACTGAAGTTCCCAAAAATTATGTCCAAATGCACTGGAAGGGAATAAAAAAACCAGATCCATTACAAGTGTATTTTTTGCCATGGTTTCTCATGTTGTCTCAGACTGCTCTTTTTTGCCCTCTATGTTGGGTAGAAAGAAAGTGAAACTATTATTAGTGTCCAGTTTAATGCAGTTTGTGGAAAGGAGTAATTTCAAGTATGTTTCTGAAATGTTAAATCCTCATGAAGAATAGGCTCAGAATACACTGCCAGTAGGAGATCCCTAACATGGCATTGTATTTTGTGAAAGGTATACAGCATTTTGAAGGCACGTTCTCCCCATAGTAGAAATAGTAAAAAGTGACTGTTACCACTTATCTTTTACAGGACTGTCATCTTAGCATTCCTCTGGAATAATGTATTGCACTGCTGGCAGGAATTAATGTCTGTAAACATCAGTGAATGCATGAGTATGACAGCAAAGAAGGCCTGATACTCAGTCTGCAAAAACTGGCATAGAAGCTGGATGTGAAATTCAGACTTGAGTGGAAATGTGTTTACTCACAGAATGGTTGCTGCTTTACTGAAAGTAAGGTGTTAATTTGGTTGTGAGATAAATATGAGCCTTTCCAGGACAGTTTTGTGCTATTCTGCACTACTTTTTGCATCCATCCTAGGGAAGCAATGCATGCTTCAGTTCTTATGCTCTGCTTACAGCAAAAATAGCTTATGTGAAGATGAGTCTGTTTACTGGAGGTTTAATCCTGAAGATCTTCCACACGTGTGCTGGTGTTTCAGCTCAAGGCAGAGTATGATGACAGTAGGAGCTGTTTTGGTTTCTCCAAACAAACAGTGTCTCCGTTGTGTTCTCCACAGATGTCCCCTTTTCGTGGTTCATCCCATTGTCCCTTCACACTTGCCTGTGGAGACTCTCACCAAGTTTGGCCAAGCAGTGCAGCTGCCCAGGCTCTCTGCACCCTTGGAACCTCTCCCAGCTGGGGATGCTGGTGTGGTACTGAGCCATCTGACTGTGTTTATCTGATCATGCTTTTGAAACAAAAGCTTTCTCAAGTCCTAAGCTGACAAGAAGTATAATGCTTGATGTAATGTTTCCTGCATATTTTTTTTTTTTTGCCTGAAGCTGTTCCATAACATATGTTTGATGCTGGAAGGAGCTCTACAATTAATCCCTGTCCCAATGATAGAGGAATGTGGCAGATCAGAAGCGAGTATATAAGGCTATCCCCTACCTTTTAGCATCCATGTGATGAAATCTCTTTTGTGTGAGGTGAAGTTCAGGAGTGGAGTATGCCATTTCACAGTCTGGATACAGTATCTCTGCAGGGCAATGAAATAAGTCAGGTTATCCAGGGAGTGTTGTCAACAAGCAAAAGTTTTATGTGTCCAGCCTTCCACAGGTGACAACTGTTACGTGAAGTTCTGTGAGGTATTGTTTCATTTGTCTTAAATGCATTGGATAGCTAGCTGCATAATAGAAATCATGAGTTCTGTTACACCTCCAGAGATGTCTCTTGTGAGAAGCTTGTGGTTACATCAAGTGTGCAAGTTTTAATGAAAATCTATAGAACATAAAGGGAACCTGTTTACATCTCTGTAGCTCAGAGCAGCTGCATATTACATTACATCTGCAACTCTGTAGATGTTATCTGCTTCAATAAATTACACTGGATTTTTAATATTAGAGATTGCAAGGGCTTTCACAATGTATTCTCATAATTTATCAATATGCTTATGATAAGGTAATCCTCATGCCTTTAAAGAGGTCATGATGGGCATCTTAGAGTTACCTGTCATCTTGTGTTGTAATATACCAGTATGGCCATTTTATTGTTGTGAGCTTGATTTTAACTCTGTGTAATCCAGTGATCAAAAATGTATTTGAATTTGAATGTATGTTTTGCAAATTAGCTACTTTTTAGTTTTCAGAATATTTCAGTTTTGCATGTTGTTTTGGCTCAATTTCTTTCTTTCACTAAGTACTGGAGCATATACTACTGGGGTTCGTATTTGTTCTAGAAAAGAAGTTGGATTTGAAAGAAACTGAAGACTGATGATGCATACCACAATTTGGAAAATCCTTGTTTCCTGGCAGAGGCAGATTATTCCATTTTAATTATAACCAATGTACTCAAAACTTAGGTTTTCTCCTTTTGTCATGTTTCTTTATAGTGGCCATGTTCTCTACATTTATGTATTACTTATACCACACTTTTCATGCCATCCTCAGTGCGTTTGCTAAAGAACAAATCACAGAGTAGTGTCTCATCAGTCTGGCTCTAACATAAATGGAGCTCATCTGGTTTGTTTAGAACAAACATGTGAAGGATTGGGTGGCAGATTCTAGTCATTCAGGCTGTAGAATTTGTGGTGTGTTATCCCATTCTTAAAACAGGAAGTGTGAAAGAAGAGTGCTTCTTTAATTGTATGTCCTCCCACATACAAGCAATAAGGTAATACTTAAACTTGTCTGAATGTGATGTTACCAAAAGCAGTCACTGTAGGTACTTCACACTTTCTTCATATATCTGCCTGATTGTTTTCTGTAGTCTAGAAGCTTAGTAGGGACAAAGAAGGATGTAACCAGCAGCCTTTGTTTTCATGCCTCCTGTCAGCCTTCTCAATTGCTTTTTAGCTGATACCTGAGCCAAAGCGTGTGCTTTTCTTATAGTGCTGAATATGACTGCAAGAAACACTTAGTAAAGGAGTGGAGAAGGAAAGAAGGAAAAAAATGCACAAGGAGAATGGAATGAATACTTTGGAACGAAGAGAGGAATAGAAGAGGAAGAAATTCCTAACATAGAAAACAAAAGAGAGGAAAGCATTTCTGAATATTTGCTTGTTTTCACAACATTGCTGAAATGTGAGTTTTCAGACTGTGCAGCAGCACGAGAGAAGCTGTCTGTTAACTACTAAGTCAGTGTCATTGCAGCCTCTGCAGATAGGCTCCCAGTGGTTTTCCTCTTGATAATTTTTAGGTATTATCAGTGGTTCCTGAAGAAATATCTGTAGCCTAGATATTAAGTCTTACTGGAGTCTCAGCAGTAGTCTCCAGGATACTAGCTCTCTTAAAAAAACACCGTTTGCTCAGAATTTGGTTGTGTAGTTTGCCATCCTGAATTCTCACACATTTTACCAAGGGCAGCTTGGGCTTCTGTTCCAGCTGTGGTACGTCAGGTGTTCAGTCTTGGTCAGACACTTGGTTGGCATACTGTTCAGAGAGCAGAGATATTATTATTGCAGATTACTCTTGGGATCTGTGGTGATTACTATCTTAAAAATCATGGTGGCATCTTCCTACCTAATAGCAGATACTGTGTGTGATACAGCTGGGTTTACTCAAATAATTTGTGATGGGATCTAAGCCATCATGTATGGAATGTGTGGATGGCAAGAGATGTGACTGAAATGGGATGAAGAATAGCAAGGTAGCAATCCAGTTTCCTAACCATTTATGTATGTAGCAACCATAATGATGAAAGCAGAGCAGTCAGTCTAAATTTGTTTTGGCTTACTGCCAATTTAGAAATAAATTATTGGTACTAAAATTTCTGTGAACATAAGCAGTATTCACAGGAATGCTAAAGACACTGTAAAATTTTAATGAATCAATTAAAATGTTAAATATAATAAACCCACATAACTAGCTAAATAACTACTGGTAAAAGATTTCAGTACCATTATCTTCTGGGTGTTGCAGGATGTGTGTGTATGGCAGGAAGTGGATGAAAGAGGGAAATGCAGAACCTGGACATGGGCACATTCAGCAATGCAGCAGAGTTTATACTGTGGCGTGAGCCAGGATGTGACAATGAGGTCACGGTCTGGATGAATAGATGAAAAGCATGCTGCTGTTTCAAGTGCTTCCTATCTGGAAGACTGCACTAAAGTGACGGGAGGGCTGTGGTGGAGTAGAAACCTCAGATACTAATCAGCCTTTAAAGACCAGGCACTGAATCATCTTTCAGAAGAATTTTCTCTGGTGCTGTTTTCCTTCAGTTAATTGCATTTAACTTGGACGTACAACTTAAGTTTTATATAACGTTCTCCAAATTATTTGCAAAAATTTTATCTGCAATCTTCCCAAGATGTTGGCAGGGAATAGTTCTAAATTAGTTTTCCAGCTGCTGAATATCAGTGGATAATGAAGTGCCTTATATCCAGATTGGAAGTGAGCTGTTAACAGAATAAAGCAGATATATGATTAGAGCTGGCTTTTTAGTATTTTTCGTATTTTGGTGCTCTGATCTCACAGGGACTGTTTTTGTTTCTTTTTCTCTGCAGAGATCTGCCGAGATTGTGTTGGTGCAATTACTTTGCACCAGCCTCTGACGTCTTAAGGGTTATACAGATTCATACAATCAAGTTGAAAAGGAACCTAAATGGTCGTCTAATCTAACTACTACAGTAAAAAGGGTTATCTACAGCTCAGAGTGCTGTCCATGCTGAGCTTGAATGTCTCCATGTGTGTGTGAATCCTATGAAATCTTGTTTAGAAGGAATGAAACTGCTACAGGTGTGCGTGTTGTACGTGTACGCTCACTGCTTTACTAGAGGTGGTGTGAATTCCTCCACTACTATGACCACTGTAACCATTCATTGGTTTGGATGTATGTTTGGCAGGACAGCATATCCTGTAATATAGGATCCCTGGCATCTATTTTCTCTTAGGCATTTAAGTGACACTTTTCCCTTACAGCAGCTCCTTCTGAGCTCATAAAGCTCCATTTGCTTTATGGTAGAAAGGCATCTTAAAGTTCTGTGGGTTAAGAAACACGACCACAGAACCTCCCTACAAAAATTTTAGAATTATACCAGCAAATCAATGTTCCTAATGATGTTGCTGTGATTGGGGCCCAAGACAGATGGAGACTTGCTTTTGAATGACAGCGTGTACTGCTTATAAATGTACATGTGAAGCTTTTTTCTTGGTCAGAAATTTTGTGGAAGGTACTGAAATTATGGTGTGGGAAACATGCCACATAAAGTAGATCTGTAGGATGAATCTTAGATGCTTTGACATCTCCCACTTTAAAACTGAGCCAGCTTTATAGTGAATTTTTAATCACATCAGCAATTGGTTTTTAGTTAGAGATAAACTAAGCTTTGCCAAGCCGTGGGGAAGGACTGCCATTCAGACCAGGGTCCTTCAAGCACTGTCTTCCCGTGACCACTGGCTGTGCTTTCCCTACTTGCTGTCTGCTCTGGTCACAGAGCATAGTGAATAATCAATTATTTTGTTTCAGGGTAACTGCTTGTTTTAATGGTCAGAAAAGAATCCATCTTAACGCTCCCCTGCTGATCACTTTTACTTGCTATTAAGTCAATCATTTTTGTTCCCTTCCTTCTGTAGTGTAAAGTGATGAGATTGGCTTGAGAAGACAAATCTTATAGTGAAGAAAGTTTCCTTCCTAATATACTTGTGGAGGGCCTAATCCTATGGGTCTCAGAGTGAGTGCTTTTGTGGTTGTAAAAGGCCAACAAAAACACTTTCTGTCTTTCTAGGATGTGCTTAGTATGTCTCAAACGCTTGCAGTGCAAGGTGTGCTGCTGTGATAGCCAGTCAAAGACTGATATCAGCAGATACGATATCCTCTCCTCCCAACACAGTAGACTTGCTTTACTGACAAATTTTTCTCTACGAACTTGGTTTTGACAAACTTGTTATAGTGAACTCGCTTGTTTACAGGCTTGAGACAGTGCATCTGTAAGCCTCACAGGCTAAAAAGTATGCCTGAAAAGGACCCTGAGTCACTGTCATCATCTTCATCATCTTGGTGGTCACTGTTGCCATTTGCTGGTTTGAGACTATGACTTCTGCATGAGTGCATTAACACCCCTACCCCTTCTCCAGTGCTGCAGGCTGAGAGTAGAACTCCTCGAAACAGATGCCCAAAACAGACTGGTGATCAATCTTTTTTCCTGTCTTGTTTTTCTGACGCTTTTTTTCTCCTCTGTTTTCTTAGTTTTCCCTTTTTGTTCTTTTTCTTTGTAAAATTATTAAGAAATTGCAAGACATATTTTGGCTTCTGGAAAGCTGTATCTCTTGTACAGTTGCTAAGTTGTAAAGTTGTGAATTAGTTGTGAGTCTTATTTTGGTTCCTGAAAGTCTCTAAGGACTGTAAAGAATGATTAAATACTCTGCTTCTGCATATTCTGTTTAACATGGGGGATAATTAAAAATCCGCCCAAACCTGCTTTCCAGATCAGCTGGTGAGTGGAAGTTTTGTTTGCTGTGTTGAGTGGCTTTTTGAGAACAATACAGATTGAGCAGTATGTAGTGGCAGAGAAGAGGCTTTGAAATCTTAAACTGTTTAGTTTGCTGGAAAATTGCATTGTAAACTCCTTGGGTGTGTGTGGAGAAGAGTGCAATTCCATAGCTGTTCCTACAACCTACTCCTAGTGCAGGGTTCCTCTGGTGTTACTGTTCTGTTGTTTTGTCTCATAGTTCTTGGAGTTTGGTTTTTGCTACTAAACTGTATTGAAGGATATTTTTTCTGTCTGCATGAACAATCTGTGATTATCAGCTGTATTCTTGTAAACTGGAGAGGAGCAAGCTGTCCTTAGGAGAGGTGATTGTTATCACAGTGTTCTTTCCAATAGCATGTGTTGTTTAGATCATGTCTCTGAGTGCATTTACTTACTTGTATTTCTGATCTCATAGGTGGTAAAGAAAGCACATTTTGTTTTGTTTGTTTTGTTTTTTGGTACAAGTTACAAGCTGCTTATTTAGAGCTTTGTAGTGTGGATGAGTACTTCACCCCAGGTATTCTGTTTCTAGTCTGGTTTATGGGAATGCGTGTGTTTAACAGATCCAGCATTTCCTGCCCTGCACAAAATAGTAGGTCATTTTGACCAGATGATAAGGTCAAACATGGTAAAATTACAGGGTGGTAGTCAGAACTGTTCTCTGGACAGAAATCTCTTCAGCCTTCAAGCCAATTTAGTCCTACAAGTTCAGAACAACTCATAAATCAGCACTGACTGATCTATTTCTTTGAATTTTGGAGGTAGAGGACACACAACCAGACTGCTACAACTACAAAGGCTATGCCTTGTGACTGAGTGTGTTGAAATGCAGTATGTTTTGCCAAGTCGCAGAACCACCAGACCCTTAGCCTTCACTGTCTTCCTGCTGTAGGGCCCATAACAGTCCCACTCAGATATGAGTCACCAGAGGTCAAATCGAGGGGCTACCTGGGACAGGCATAACCTCAACTGCTACATGATTTTGGGTTGATCTTGTCTCTCAGTAACGTTGAGCTAAGGGTAATTCTTTGTAATGCAAAATCACTATGCCATGTTGAGAACTGTTTGTAATGAAGGGTGCAGAACACCACCTGATGATGCTGTAGACTCCCTGCAGGTCTTTTGCTCTGAAACCTGGAGCTACTTAGAACTGAGGCTCTCTGTCACCAACCTGCTTCTCCTCTTTTCTCCCTGGGACAGCCAGCTTGAGATTTGGCAGCAGAAGCCAGATTTAGGCTAACCTTTCTATATCTGGTTTTCTGAGTAGATGTGGTTTTCTGAGCAGTCTTAGTTATTTATGTTTGCCAGCATAGTGTATGTAGCATGACTGCCTTTGTAGCTCTGTTTCTTGATGTAAAAATGAGTAGTTTGAATCAAAATGATACTGTATGATGGAATGTATGATTTAGATGTTCTTGAACACATATGTGGTTTCCTAAAACTAAGGCTTAGTCTAAAAATGAAGACCTTGGCCACTGTTTGCAGGGTAGGGAACTTGAAGTTTCGGAGGATAAAATGCTGACTTTTAGCAAAAAAGCTACTGTACTGCTGTGTACAGAGACCTGCCCTCCAGTGTGTCTGTACACGTAGAAAAGTAAGGCCCTGAGTTTAGATCTGAGACCACTGGAGCAATTTTGTGTACGTATGTTTTGTTATTTCTTACCACTCACGAGACCTGTCGTGGTCATTCTAAAAACAGACTTCCTAGGATTCATGTTAAATCTCAGCTTTTGGATTTTGTCCTTGAGAATTGTGTGAATGTTCTTGGTGTGTGGGGGTGAGAAGGAAACTGGATTTTAGTGCCATCTACTCAGTTATTCCAGCACTTTTGAAAGGCAGAATGCAGATTGAGGAGCGAGTTAAGCTGAATAGAACAAAGAGATTTATGAACTGTAACCACAGTTTAACTCATTCTTACTCTCTTTTCAAAGGAGTGTATTCAGAGGATAAAAGTAAAATTTTACTTCTATTGAAGGTAGAAATGAAATGAACTGGAAGAGAAAAATGCATGTTAGGGAGAATCATTGTGTAGTTTAGTTTGTATCCCTGTTTTCTGTAAGCTGTTAGAATTTATTTACTCCATTTAACCATCCTGTTCATATTTTTAAAAGAATGAATGATAATAACAGTTCTCTGTCACAATAATTTCAGTGGGAACACCATCCACAGAGACGGCAGGATTTTGGACAAAGCAGGGTTTTTGAGCTGGTTTTTTTGCTACTCCTACCAGAGCGTAGGTCAGCCCAGCCATGCAGTCCACCAGTGTGGTGTTTGCAAGAGCAGTGATTGCAAGACCAGCTGGCCAAGCTATGCACATGCATTTGTAAAAGCTTTTTTTATTAATAGTGGGAAGAAGTAGCAGATCACAAGGAATTGACAACTGAAAGCAAAAGCTGTTGGTGTATTTAGAAAGTGCGTGGCTTTGTGGCTGTGTTTGTAAGCATGCTAGCTATAGCTCAGACCAGTTGAAGTTTGTGAACCAAGAGGAGAACTATAAGAGCTGGGTAGCCAAAAAAAAAAACACCCAACAACCATCATTCAAAGGCATTGTCAGTACTGAACATACTTCACTGCATGATCCTGTCACTCTGTCAGAATTCAGCCTCAGTAGATGCATGAGCCAAAGGGAGTTCCCAACCTGCTTTAAGGACTTGGAAGGTCTGAAATAATGGCAAACACTGTGATTCAGTGACTGTGGCTAGAAAGGCACTCCTCCATGTTTCACCCATCCTATCCTTTGCCCTCCACAGACAGTGCTTATGCTGTCCTCTTTCCTGTGCTGTGTATCCAATGCAGGGGATCAAAGAAATGTACTGGGGTGAAAAATCAATGGTCTCCTTAATTATTTAGTTTAGTACTCAGCCTTATATGGGTTTTGAAGGGATTATATCCACTTAGGCCACATGTCACAGAGGACATGGTAAGAGGACAGGAACATGAAAGGCTAAGAGTTGAAGTGGAACAGAACTTTCCAGAAAGAAATTACAGCCATACTTTTGCATGAACATCAGTCTGTAGAAGGTAATAACCTTAAGTTCTTGAACAACGCAGGAGTAAGGGCTGAACTTCAGTATAAACTAAACCATCAATATTTTGTGATTTCTTTACTCTTTGTAATTCTGAGGAATCCTTTTTTCAGCTGACATGAAGTTGTCTTCTATAGCAAGGACATATTCCTGTTTGGATTACTATGGATGCTATTACAACATAGACTTCCAATAAGCAAGTAAGTAGGAGGGTATACTAGTACCTCTCCAGAACTTCTGATGAGATGTTAATTCCTGTTACACTTCTGAAAGCCTCTAGAATGACACTGATTGAGAAATGAGCCCTCCATTAATACAGAAATGTTTGTTCCTATGGTGAAAAGCATGCCTAATTTGTTATAATGAAGTTTACGCCTAAGATTTATCCTCTCTCATCCCTGCCATTGCTCCTTAGACACAATGGAGGGACTTCTTCAGTCCTGTTTATTGTTTTCCAGTTTAATCTCTATGAAAATCTCTGTAGTTTGGCAGAGTCATGAAGTATGATTCTGTTTCTTTTGTCAGGCATTGCAATGACATTAATGTAGAGGTTTTTAAGCAGAAGCCGATCCAGTGAAATTACTGTTTGTCAAATATTACAGGAATACATTCATTTTAAGGGACCCAGCTTTATAGACAATTATCCATTATATTCTGCTTTCCTTCTTCAAGTGTTAAGCTTAGAAATAAGGCAGTAGGAGAAGGGGAAGCAGTTACAGCTCCAAATCAAATAAGAATTGAGTAAAAATCCTTTATTCCACTGAACATTGACACCTTGATTATTAAAATACTGCTTGTACTATATTCTGCAATCTCTTACCATTGTGGTTTTTATTAATCCCAGGAAACCACTTGCTCTTTTTCTTTTTTTTTTTTTTTTCTCATGCACGAGCAAAAGAAAGGCTTGCTATTACTTGTAAAATGGATGTTGTTGTATATTTGGGAAATGTTTCTGACTATGGGAAGACTTCTTTACAGTCAGCGCTTTCCACTGAGGACCTTGAAGCTGTACTGTTCTCATGGTTATCATATAAGCATTAATGTAAGGCAATACTGGTAGCTCTATAGAAAAGCGAGCAACTTGAAGAAACTCAAGAGTCCTTCTGTGAGAAGACTTGAAGCCAAATTCCATATTTTTCTAGAGATGCTGGGATTTTTACCACCACAAGAAATAGCAAATTCTTGTCCTCAGGCATCAGTTAGCTTCCTTTCACTGAATGCTACCACTTGCTATTGTTATTTTGCACATTAATTAAAATGCTCTGAGTTTTCAGCTAAGTAACATAGAAACCATGGATAAAGGCTGAAGCAGGACTTTTTTTTTTTTTTGTTAATAATGTTGATTCTTCCTGAAAACATTCACTGCAGAAATCATGGAGAAGCTATACAGGCCAGCATCTGGAAAACCAAGTCACTGTTTATACATTTCTATGTAGCGTCCATGGGAGCTCACTTTTTATGAGCTTAGAAGATTGTTGAGAATAGGATAACATGTAGAAAAGGATACAATGACTTTTAAAACCTAGTTCCTGTGTTTGTACATGGTGCTTTTTCGAGACACTTCCTCAGTAACCCAAACTTGCTTTGATCCATTTTCCTTTCTCTTTCAACTCTGGTAAAACCATAATGCAAGTCTATATTACATGTTAATAAGGGTTGTTGTCCTTTTGCTTGCTGTGGTTTTATCGTTTGGTTTGTTTGTTTGTGTTGCCCCCCCATAAAGAAATGTATGAAGTTTCTACCATAAATTTGCACAGCATGATTGTACAGCAGTTTTTTTCTTATGATTAAACTTGAATTGCACAAACTTGTGCAAGATATGTGGGATATTATTCCTATTTATTTTGATGTTTTTTGCTGTCTAAATAGGAAAGGTGTTTTAAGATTTCTAGATAGGCCATTGTTCACTCAATTGTTCTTTGTACTTTGCTGTGTTACAAGAACTGATTGTAATGTAGGATAATGGTTGCTCTCAGTCAGGAGACTGAATGTAGAGAAAGTATGTATTTGAATATTCAAAAGGAAGAATAGTATGTATGGTCCTCTATTTAAAGAATATTGTGCCTTGTATTAAAACTGTATTAAATTTGATAGTCAAGTATGAAGCCAAATATGAGAAGTCTACAAAGTGTTGGTACTTAATGGGATTTGGATCAAATGTGCTTTTCTAGAGGCTGCAGATGACTTTGAATCAGACCGTACAAGTGCTCAGAATGAAAGCTTATATTTTTGGAATGGAAAATATAAAAGAAAATGAGGATTCAGAGTTGATTTTTCAGACAGTGTCTTGTAGGATAGAACGCTTACTGTGTCTTTGATGCTGGGGAGGTCATGTTTCTTCACTTCCTTGGCAAATAAAATAGGAATTGTGTGAGCTACCTTTCTGCTTAAGGCTCGTGTTATGCTCACTAGAGTGCTCTGATGAAAAGCATGTGATTGCAAACAGTGTCATGTAACATTCTTATGCCTGTGATTTAATAGAAACTGTATGAAGAAATTATATGTTGGGTTTTTAACTCAACAGTGACTCAGACAGGGTGGTGGTGATGTTTTGCTTATTTTTCTGTCTGTGTGGGTGGTATCTGTGTGGGCAGGACTGGTTTATGAGCTGATTTGGTGTACCTGTTCACCAAACTGTATCATTCAGGCCATGGAATATTCTCACAAGAGTATTCTGTGTATACTTTGGAAACGCACTTTATCATTTGAAGGAATTGCCCACTTGAGTTGCCCATAGAGGGACAGCTGTAAATTAGTGTTACAATTCAGAAGTGAATCTATCATGTGTCAGAAGCCAGTTTCTGTGGCCTCTGACATCAGTCAATATAAGTCCTTCTGGCATTACTGGGGTATGAAGACTGTTAGACACAAACAATGCCAAATAAGTAATCAATAGTCAAGTTTAATTTTACATGGAAAGGTGGTGCGACTGTGCCGATTTCAAGGAGCTATAATCCATTATAGCCAATACAGCAGCATTATTCGCAGCATGTAGTCACTGAAATAACCCTCCCAAGACCACTTTAGGTAACGAAACTGTGAGCATTTCTCACTCTCCACAGATGAGAACTGTCATGAAAGTTAAAATGATGGCAGGCATGCCAAATTCCATCGTCAGTGCTTTAAAAATCTTGAAGTTTTGCTCACCATTTGTTGCGATCGGATGGGTTTACTTTTGATAAAGCCATACGATTTTGAAGCAATATATTTCCTTTCAAAGTCTATCACTACGAAGTTTTAATTTGTGATCCAGAATGGAATGACAGACCTCTCATCACTTGCTGAGTAAAACACAATGCTGCAACATGCTGGAAGTCCAGTGGTGCGTGAGTTTCTCCAATGGTTCCATGATTCAGCCCAAAGCAGAGGCCATCCTGCAATTAAGTACCACTTCATTGCCTAAACCATAAAGATACTTTTAGAGACTGCAGACTGTCGCTAAAGCTTTTCAATTAGCATAAGCCTTTGAAGGATCCAAATCTAAAGTGGGTGAATCTCAGCTGAAAATCAGGTACTCTGCTGAAGCTCAGGCTGTTCTTTTGTCCCTTGTAAGTAATATGAAAGCTTATTTCTTCCAGGAAGGTAGTGGTGATGCTATCTGTAACTGTTTAGAAATGCTTGGTAGCTGGGTGCTGTAGTGGGAGCAGTAAGGACACAGCATAGCATGCAGGATCCCTGTCCATTGCAGAAGTGAGGGGGAGGTGTCAAAAAATCGTGTTTTTCTTCATTCATTTTGGCAAGCTTTTGAGTGAAGAACAGAGTTAACTAGATAGCAGATATCCTCACAAAACTGCAAAAAGCGATTTCAGAGAACTGATTCACTGATCTTCACCATACTCTTTATTATATTTTTTTAAGTGAAAATGATTGAGAAATTAAATACACGTGTTCCCAGCTTTGCACAGCTTTCCAGGATATTTTAAGAGAGAGGAAAAATAGATCAACTGATAGTAGGCATTACAGTATGAGTTTGACATGTACAGTCCAGAGTAGTAAATATGTTTTTTTATCAGGTAAATTTGCAGATAAATAAGAGACGTGGCCTTACCTTTTACTACAAGATGCTGAACATAGGATTCTCAGTGCAGGAAATTCACAGGCAATTCTCATTTATTTTCATTCCCCTTGTTGTATTAAAGCACATTTTATCTGACTGCATAGTAATCTTATGTTATTAGCTGTTGAGTTGCGTTAGACCATGATGTATGTATGCTTCTGTGAGCAATTTCACCATTTGATTCTTGGTACGTAGAAGACTTGAGACAGTGAGTTGTTTGGTGAGTGTTTTGTTACTTCTTCTGTGTTCACCGTTTTTCTGCAGTGAAAGTTTAACAGCAGCGAATATTGTTATCTTTTCAAGATGTGTTTTATTTGTTTCGCAGCTAGTTGTTTTAAATAAAAATGTTGTGTCATGGTGAATATTTACACGTGAGGAAGTAGCCATGTTAGAGTGCCATGTGTATTACACTCAAAAGAAGTAGTGACCTGAGCTGTGAAACTCCTGTTTGACATCCTTTCTGCAAACTGACACGTTGGCTCCATGCCATCTCAAAGTGTGCCAGTCACCAGCTCAGTCTGAGCAGCAGTAACCACCTGTCCTTCAAAAGGCTTTTAAATAAACAGCCTGCTGCCACAGAGCATCTGAAAGCCGGAAGTTATGGTCTTTGCAACAAACTGGAGGACAAGGCTGTCTCATAAAGCACCCTCATTTCCTGCTAATGACTCTTAATTTGACTATTAGGAGGCTGGCCTTCCCGGCCTTTGTACTTCATTATTTCCAGACTGTGCAGGAATACTACATCAAGGGCCATGTCAGGTGTGACAGTGGCCTCCCTGGGGTCCATCCCTGCATGTCTCATGTTTTGCTGACAGAGGAAGAATGACTGCTTATAAACTCATGATTGAAGTATCTCTGCAGGGTGGTGTAAAGATGTGCCATCAGCGAAAGGAAAGGGCAACTGGTTTTATTTAATCTTCCAGCTACTTGGGGGAGGATTTTCCATGTTGCTTACATTCTACTGTGTGGAGATGGGGTCTAACACTACGGTTCTCCTTGCCTAGGTATGCGCTACTTTCTTCTGGTGAACAAAAAAAAAAAAGCCTTTTTCAAGACCTTTCTGCCTCTCTTGAAAGCTTTAAGAGTGCCTTCAGAGTAATTCAGTGCTTTCCATGCACAGCTTAAGGAAAACAGTAGAGCACACAATCCCATGAAGAGTGTTCAATAGACACTGATAGGGTAGGATGTTTATAGTGCTATGAAAATTTAAATCAAGGGCCACAGTCTCTTCTCACGCCTCTTATTCTCCACACCCTTCTGCATCTTTGTTGCTCCACTTTGGACACTCTCTAATACCTTTACATCTTTATATTGTGGTGTCCAGACCTGCACCTAATACTCAAAGTGAAGCTGCACAGCACAGAGCAGAGTGGGACAATCCCTTCCCTCTCCTGGTGGCAGTACTGTGCAGAGGCAGAGATCCACCATGCTGGCTGTTCCCCTGTAGAGAAGATAAATAGAGCTATTAAGAAAGTGTCAGCTTCACCATTGCTTTTTAATAGTTTTACACAGTCTAGTAGAAAATTAAAACCATTGTTGAATTCCCGAGGGTGGATTAAGTATGATAAAAGACAGAGATGATAATTCCTTAATACTTAAAAAGAAGAAAAAAGAAAAAAAGTATAAAAAATATGTTGTTTATGTTTTATGTTTTCATCAAGTTAGAGATTAGTATTTTTTAAATCTGGCTTATTAAATACTTTACATTTGCTTTTCAGCTTATAATTAATAGAAAACGATGGTAAAATGATAACAAACTGGTGGGTCCAAACTTGAGCTTATCACTAATGTAAATCATTTCCATATCCTTAGGGACATGAAGCCTTTCGGGAAGGCTTTCAAGTGGAAGAGCTAGTAGACTGCTTTGAAGTCAACACGAACTTCTGTGACAAAGAGAACCTGGAGGACCTGTGATTAGGGAGCAAGTGTTTTCAGATACCTGAGTTAAATCTTAGCAGTGCTTTTCTGCCATCTGCTGCAGAGCAGAAGATTATCAGACATGTCAATAGCACTGAAGCAAGTCTTTAATAAGGATAAGACTTTTCGTCCAAAACGCAAGTTTGAACCTGGAACCCAGAGGTTTGAGCTACATAAAAGAGCTCAGGCCACTCTGCACTCAGGTGTGGACTTGAAAGCAGCTGTACAGTTGCCCAGGGGAGAAGACCAAAATGACTGGGTGGCTGTCCATGTTGTTGACTTCTTCAACAGGATCAACCTCATTTATGGAACTATCTGTGAGTTCTGCACAGAGAGGACCTGCCCAGTGATGTCTGGAGGCCCTAAGTATGAGTACCGGTGGCAGGATGACATGAAATACAAGAAGCCTACAGCGCTGCCGGCACCGCAGTACATGAATCTCCTCATGGACTGGATTGAGATGCAAATCAACAACGAGGATATATTTCCTACAAGTGTAGGTAAGTGCAAGGAAGAACTGTCAATTGCCTTTCATTCTGTGCACTAAGCATGATTGATTCCTCCTGACCTCACAGAGGCTGTGGAGTCCAAGGCTTTAAAACAGCAGGTGGGGGAGGAGGGTGTTTTGCCAGAATGGTCTAAAATGTATGAAATGTTAACTGTGTCTGCTACATCTGATGGGGTTTGTTAGCCTAAAACGTTTTCATTTGAGCCATTTGTTCTTCGTAAGCTTCTGCTTCTCAGGTTATTCACTACAGGTGGTGACCATTTCATTTTAGCTTGCTGAAACTTAGTCATGTTTGAATTGCTTTACACTTTGCCTTTGAATGGTATTTCGCTTTGGAAAAGTGTACAGCACTATGCAGCACAAGGCCATGGACAGTCAGGAATGCAGTCATCTATACCGTCCTACCCTCTCATCACTTCCAACACTAAACTG
Source organism: Lagopus muta (assembly GCF_023343835.1). NCBI lineage: Eukaryota > Metazoa > Chordata > Aves > Galliformes > Phasianidae > Lagopus > Lagopus muta. The sequence continues at coordinate 68,722,143 of NC_064472.1, forward strand.
ATGAATTAGAAAGTGAGTTATTCCCCAAATTACTGTACTTTAACCAAAGAGCCCAGGGAGGAAGCTGCTAGAGAGAGCACAATTTGTCTTTTGGTGCTGTTGTTAGCTTTTCTGGAGCGTGCAAATAAATGGAAGTATTGTTGCTAGAATATTTTCCTCTGAATGAGGAAGACTTTGTGGAGGAATGCCATTGTATGCATTGTATGGTGTAGAGAGCCTAAATCTTTTGCTGTGGTTGCAGCTAATGAAAAGGACAAGATGCTGCACCTGAGCAGTGTGAACTTCAGTTTTATTTAATGAATCATGATTCACTTCTTTCAAGTAGGAAAGCTGGGAGCTTCCTGTCAGAAATGTGAGATGTAATATAAATATATGGATGAGTAAATAGCAGAATATTTTGCAGTTTATACAGTTAGGAGATGGTACATCAAGAGGCTGCATGTATTGGTGAGCTTTGCTAACCTTTGAAATAGCCAATTCTTGGCCTCATCTGCTCTTTGTTTGAACAGACTTGTGGCTTGTTTCCCAATCCTTATCTCTTTTCTGCACTAACAGGTAGAAAGAAGACAACAACTATGTCTCTTAGGCTGTAATTTGCCAGTCTAGCAAGAAGCAGGATTTCAAAGGAAGAAGTATATACTTTTTGTATAGTGAAGAATAGGTCTGATTTCATAAAGCTTATTTGCTGTGAAAGATTTTTGGAATTGAGTGTAGCTTAGGAGTGCAGTTAAATATGTGTTTTTGCTTCCATTGGTATTTTTTCCATGCTTTTATTACACCAAGTTTCCATCTTCCAGTCTTCTGCTGTGCCACCACAGTGTGTATATGCAAAACAAGATCTGTGGCCTGAACACATACATGCTGATGAGTTTTACTAAAACAATAAAAAAAACCCACCCAAATAATACACAAGGTTTGAGCTCCAATAGCTCTCCTGTGTATTTTTTTTAGTAAGATACACCTCAGGTAAACCTTCAGGATAAATGTAACAATAATGCTTAAATATTAAATAGCAGTGGTGGTTTGAAACCTTGATCTCATGATTCAGAAGTTGATGCACACTGCAGTGAATTTGGAGTTCTGTGCTCTCAGTGAGTCCCTGAGGAGGCACCTAGAACAGTCAGAGGGAATTCTGTGTCAGAGTAGCTCCAACACAGTGTTCTGTAGCCTTAGCAGCTAGGAGAAGTCCCTGGCACTTCGGGGGCCCATTTCTGGATGAGACGCCTTGCTCTTGAGGGAATCTTTCTAATCTTTCTAAATCAGTCCCCTATCTATAACGTGGAGATGGCACTACCAGCCTGTACAAATGCTGCATATTAAGCAGTTCAATGAGATATGGTAGCTCAGCATGAATATTGTTCCATGTTTTGCTCTTCACAGTTGGTTAGAGAGTGAAGCTTTGTTACTGTATTGGATACTGTTTGTTCTGCCTGTTTTGCAGCAGCCTTTGGTTATTTAACCATAGGGTCTCTGTTATGTTTAGTGTTAATGCAGATTTGCATTCAAACAGATAATTGGCAATGAAAATTAAGATTGTTCATTCTTCAAAGTAGTTGAAATAGATCTTGAAAGATGATCTACTCGAATGACAGAACTTAGTATGCCATTACTAGTAGTATAGCAGTATTAAAGCATGGTATCTGGATGTAACATGGAGATTAACTTATTGTGTTAAATCTTTGTAGCATACGTAGAGAATTCCTCTGGAAAAAGTGTATGTCCAGTGGATAGGATTTCAGCTGACCTTTCCACAAGTGGATGAGTTTGCTTAAGAGATCTAGGAGATTTATAGGAGCTGTTTGTACCATACTTTTCTCAGCTTAATCCTATTGCCCTCTTTTATTTGACATAATTCATGCAAACCACTTAAAAAAAGGATAGGGAATAGCCCAGCTTGGTGGGCTTTTGTTTTGGTTCTTCCCTCTGTGGTTAAAAGAAAAAAAAAAACAGAACAAGTGAGTTGAGTTATAAACAGTATACTACATTTAACACAAATTCCTCTTGGTGTTTACATTGACACTGTAACCTCTAACCTATGACTACTTACCAGTCTGTGTGCTTCCTGTGGTCTGGCTCCTCTTTGCTTTCTGTGGTCATTCTGGCCTGCTCACTTACTGGTAAAGAGCCCCTTCTCCAGCCACCCTCCTGCTAATACCGATCTGACAGGCAGGAGAAAAGGGAGCTGGCATGGGAACTGAGGAGCTGTTAAGTGAAACTGACAAAAACAGGTGCTTGAATATTAGGGGCTCTTTTTTCTTTAAGGCAAAACTTCAAAGATTATTGGAAAAACAGAGTCACAGCCTGTAGACAAGTTTCACTGATTATGACCTTGTTCTTATTTAAATTATTACCCATTTCTTTCATCCATTTTTAGGTGGGTTTAATGCATGTTAGAGGCTAGCAGCTCTGCAAACATGTTCTACGTGTAACTAGCCAGCTGCTGTGAGCAGTGTGAGACCTTTTTGGGAAAGGAAGAACAGGATGGGGGAGAGTTTGCTCTGTGTGCTTGCTTAGGCCATGCTGGTGAAGCTATTGATTCTAGTTTCCAACATGGCTTCTTGAGTGTGTTGGGGTTTCAGTTACCAGATACAGCTACATCAGATCCATGGCTTGAAATACAAAGGTAAAACAGAAGACGGAGATTTCTGCTAAAATAAGGAAGCACATGGGCTTTTCTGACTTGATGTAATAAAACTCTAACCCTTGAAGATAAGAAAACAGTGAAGGTTGGGGGCACAGAGTTTATGCTATCTCCGTCCTTGGGAATTTTAAAGATCAAACTGTGTAAAGCCTTGAGTGTCCTCACTGGATCTCATGGCTGCGTCAAGCAGGAAACTGGGCTGCAGACCTCCCAGAGTCCCTGCTAGCCTGAACTGTCCTGCAATATGTAATTCTGATTTCAGCGCTGACAAGCTGCTCAAGGAACAAGAGCTGAATTGATTAGAAACTGATGAAGCAGCTTAAGAAGGTGCAATTTGGCATTTAACTGAAGTACAAAATCACTTCTAAGCTTTGAGAGTTTGTGTGGAATAGGATTTAAAAGTATTAAATTACTGTAATCAAATAGCCTAGTTATGGCTGGTCAAAAGGACAACATTGTCTTAAAGTGTTTAAAGCCTGGAACTTCAGCTGAAAACTTAATATATCTTTAGAAATATGTTGCCTTCCCCACATTTGTGAGCTCATGACTTTTGGTAGCAGGCAGTTCCAAAATTTATACATGGAGCATAAGTGTACTGCTTCTTCCTAGAGAAGAACCCCATACGTCCACACAGTACATCTCATCTCTAAAAGCAGACCAGGACTGTGGGGCCTTCTAGCCCTTTTCCAGAAAAGGGTTGCAGGTGACTGGTGCTGTGAACAAAGACTACTGTCGCTTTTGTTTTCCCAAGGAATGGAGAGGTGTATGAGATTTTGGTAGCATGGTGTTAACTGGCACTGGCTGGTTTTCTTCATCTTTTGCAGCCACTGCAATTGCAGCATCTAGGGTCTGACATTGCCTTTGCACATGGGCCCTGCAATAAAAAAAAAAAAAAAAAGTGTAATTGCTACAGCTGGCTTTTTTTCCTCCCTCCCTTTCTCTCTTGCTTTCTCTCTTGCTTTCTTTCTGCCAAGCTTTGCCAAGGGCTGACAGGATGGGTCAGATGGCTGGATGTTAGCTGGCCGTTCAGTCATGGCTGGTGGATAGGTATAGCTGTAGATTGACAGCTGAAGTCAGTTATAAATTCCAGTCACTCCTTTCTTGCTGATTTTTACATCACTTTGATCAGTAGTGGATTTGGGCTAAGGAAGACATTTGCACTGTAAAGCTTTTCTCCTTTCTCCTATTGCTTCCTGTCTATGGTCCCTTCTTCAGCAGGGGTAACTTGAACAACTGAACAACTACACAACTACATCTTTTGTGTAAATGAAGAAAATTCAACAAGACAGGTTATTGCATCCCAGTAGTTTTCTCTAGTCATTGAAGTGTGTGAATTCTGTGATTATTTGTATGTTGCAGTAAATTTAGAGCAGTAACACTTGTTTTTAGAAAGTTTTGTGTTTGGAAATATATGTGCCTGAAAAATAATGTAGATATTTTATATCATGTTTATATGCCCACATCTACTCTTTCCCTTCCTTTTTAGCTCTTAGGGTGATTCAGGGCCTAGCAGATATTTCTCTGTAAAGTAAACTGGCAGATGAATATGCCATTTCAAAAGTACTGTCAAAGACAGCTGATAAACATTGAGTTGTCTCTGTCTGCATGGTGAATCTTGCCATCTGCTTGATAGATAAATATCTGGCCTTTTAAACATTGTTTCTTTTTGCTGACTAATTTTTCTTTTGAGCAATTTCACTCTGTTTTTGTTTAGTATCTTAAACGCCTTTTTTTGCCCATGCTTTTATAAGAATAAGGACTAAATCCTAGGAGTAATCTGGACAATCTTCAACCCCAGTCACTACTAATTACTCAGGGTAACAGTAAGGAGTCACACAGATTGTCCCATCAACCTTCAGGAAACTTGACTTTCCAGCACACTGAAATAGCATGTGCTGTGGACATTACTTGAATTAACCTCTTGCAGGATCTGCACCTTCATCACCACAGCTTCTCCTCTATCTGAACTTGTGACCTGATCTCTTTAGCAACCTTCACAGCATGGCTAATGTCTGTTTGGTCTGTGATAGTGGGGTTGAGCTTGTGCTGAACTCAAAGTGTGGGAAATTTGATATATTTGAATGTGCTTTGCCTGGGAAAGCGGGTTTTGTAGAAGTGAGTTCCGTCTGCATTCCATAGCCTTGTGTGCATTCCTTTCCTTGATGAACAGGGAAAACAGCTCCTTATAGAACCCTTATAAAACAGACTTTGTCTGTTATGCTGCAAAGCAGACTATATGTAGGAGTAACATTTATGGTTCATAATGGCTCTGCTGCTTCACTTCTTGGAACCTAAACAAAATTAGTTTCATAATTACTGCTACTTTTTACCTATGTCTACTTCAAGCTTAGAAAGAGCATAGAAAATTCATGATGCTCCCACAGAATATATTCACTGTTAAGGTGACTCTTTTGAGCACAACATCTGTACTTTGTAGCATGTATCTGGTCATGGGGGAAGAAGTGTTAATGTGGCCTTCAGCTAACCCAGCCATGTGATATCAGAATAAATTGTGGTCATAGAAGTTTGAAATTAGTTTAGTCCTATTTGAAGTATAATCATAATTTAACTTAATTGTAGAAAACTGGAGTGCTGTGGTAGTGCAGTTCTCAGGGACTTCTTATAGGCCTAGAGTGAGGGCCTTTGCTTCAGCCCTCGCTCAGAGACGTATTAAGAAATACATCCACCAATACTGCCTTTATGTTTTCCTTCTATCAAATACTGATTTGGCCCTCTAGTTTCAGTAGTTTCCAAAATGAGCAAAATTAAAAATCTTAACAAGAAGAAACTCATTAGTTTCTTTTAAATGAGGCCCTCATGTCTTTTATAGATAATTTCTGGAGGAAAGTCAAGTATGTACTTAGAAAGTATGTGGTTAGAAACCCCTTGTGTTGATAAAAGCCATGTGTGAGGCTGTATTCTTTAAAAACAAAGACAAGAATGACATTCAGATAATTTGAAACATTTGTAAGCACTGTTTCATCCTCTGAATGCTGCAGGAAAAAAAAGCCAGTCAACTTGATTATCAGCACTGTTTTGAAATGTGATTGCCACCTGTGTACTTCCCATTACAGTCAAATGTAGTGGCACATTTCTGTGCAGTTATGTGGCAGTTCTCTCCCTTGTGGAGCCTAAGTACTTGGCTAAACAAATGTTGGTAAGGAATTATGAGAAGAAGAGCTTCAAGAGAAATAGCTACTTAGCATGGCTCTTGCTGAAGTTGGTTTTGCTGCTGCAGATTGCCTTGAACACTGCCTTCATCTGACCTCTGGCTGGCTGCGCTTCATGTGTCATGTCAGTGTTTTTTGTTTTCTCTTCAGATATGTTTGTTGTTATTTGATTCACTGCACCACACTTTATCTTTTCTTCATGGTGTGATTGTACACATTTCTATAAAGGACATTACAAATGAAAGGGGGGGGAGGGGGACAGTGGTAGTGGCTCTGAAAGGAGCTTAACAGGATGGGTTCTCTGCATCTTTGTGGTTGTTGGTTTCACCATTCCTCTGGTATGTAGTCCATAGTATTCCTTCACACTGAGGACTCTTAAATTTATGACTTATCTGTTGAACACTTGGAAGAAAGCAACTTGAAATTCTGTGGCTGGTGTGATCTGGAAGAAGACAGCTGTATTTCTTCTACTGTTTTAATTCTTAAGGATGTTGAGATGGTGAGGAAATGTGTTTGTGTGTATATTGGTCCGTGCTGGGTAGCAGAAAATAAAGTAACTGAAAATACTTGAGCAACGGAACAGAGATGTTTCTCAAGCTTATGTTCCTTGCTTCAGTGAGGTGTGTGTATGCCCCGTTTACCATGCTGACAATGGCTATGTGCTGTGAAACACCAGGAAGCATATGTCTCTGTGCTTCAGTAGGCCAACTGTAGCAGATAAAAAAGGCTTCCATCTAGCTTTGTCAGTGTGTTGTAGTGAAACAAGAATTCATACTGGCTGCTGGCCCTTCCATAGCTGTAATGGAAATACATGTACATATGTTCAACAGCATGCTTTCCTTAGCTGGTGAGCAGAGGGGTTTCTTGGTAATTGTGAGCTGTATTTTTTAATCTACTGCTATATCCAAGCTTGTCCTTCTCTGCAACTTGCCTTACTCCTAGCTCTCCTCTGGCTATATGGGTGATATGTACAACCTTACACATTCATGGTGTTCAGATCTGTGGAGCTCCATGCAATGTCAGAAACTGTGTTACACCTGTAAGATTCTGCATGTTACCTGTTAGGATTGCACAGGAGTGCAATGGCAGCTTGGATTTTATTGATGTTTTTGTGCACCCTGGATGTCCTCTTTATATGTACCTGCTGGCATAATTATTATTTTTTTAACTTTGTCTCTTCTGTAATCTGGACACTTGTCTGGAGCTTATCAGCCAAAAAACTGCCTGCAGTGAAAGAGGAGATGGACTCTGCATCCTACGTGTGCCTTCTGGCATTTGAAAGCAAAAGGTGAAGGCTGAACTTCATTAATGTAGCTGTGAAGGGACGAGCTCTTGTCCTGCAAAAAAAAGATCTAGTGAATCACAGAAATGATATGAAACAATTATCTTCATTCTTTCCATCTACCAGCTGTGTGGACATAACCTCAAAAGACACAACTTTCTTAATGACACTGACAGACTTCCCTTTTTCTTTGTTGCTAATTAGTGCTGCTTCTATGTGCCTGAGATGCCAAACAGCTCTTATTGACACTGGGGCTCAACTAACACATGGGGTCTCCAGAAAAAGGTTCTGCATTCTGACAGTCATCATTGGACTGGGCTGTCATCTCTGTATCACAGACAACTCTAACAAGAAAAGAATCATTGGCTTCAGTAGGCCGTGTGCCACAAAACTTTCATGTGCTGCAGGACTGTGGAAAATCCAAATTGTTCTCAGTGTTTGATGCTGCTCTTATTAGATCCAAATTCTTGTACTACTGTATTCAGATTCAAAGAATCTTTAGGTAGGAAAAGCATAAAGCCAAGGTCTAAATGTTTTTTTTTCCTTGAAGACTGATATCAAATACCTTACAGAAACAGATGCATGGTTGGTGCTTTTCCATGCAGATAGCAATAGGAATGTTATTAAAGTACAGGTATCTGTGATGTTTCATTTTTCTTACTTTTCAAAAGTTTTACTTTAATTGGAAAGCCTTCTGGGCTATGCATAATCTCAGTGCATAAGTGCATGATTGATGAATGACTGTTCTACGATTTAAAAGAAAAATCCAGCTACAGCAAAGTTGAAGATTAAGACCCGACAAATGTTCAGAGCATCTGAGCAACTCTGCATAGAGTGGGATAGGCTTTACTGCCTGCGCTGACACAGAGAATTTTTTTTCTCTTTCCATTCTACAGAGAGTCATGCATCTAAAGCACAGGAGGGGGGCTGCACCATTTCATAAGCCTTAAAATGTATGGTGGAAACTTTTATTTCCTTCTCATAATGAGAATCAGTGGCACTTTGACTCAAGGAAAACAAAAGGAAGGTTACTGAGCCATCTGGAATAAGAGATGCTCAAGAAGGGAATAATCAAAAGTATGTTAATAGTTGGAGAGGAAAAGGAAAGACAATGAACAGATTGTCTTTGAAAGACAAAACTCTTTCCTGGATATGGAAAAAGAAAAAAAAAAAAAAAAACAACAAACAAAAACCCTTTGCTTTTAAGAGGCAGATGTTCAGCTGAACTGAGAAACATAATAGTTTATCGATAAATGTGTTTTATCAACATTAGAGTGGTGAAATAATGGTAATTGTTGTTCATACAGTGTCGGCTTTAATGAGCCATAATAGAAAGAGCTTAGCCCCATAACAGATAAATCCTGAAAGCTTGGAGCTACAATACTCAACAGCAGAGACACTTTCAAGATGTGCTGGATGAGATCAGATCTTTTAGAAAAGTGCCAGTGGATATTTGGTCATTAAGGCAATATATCTGTTTAGAGTTTACATGCTTTAAAATTAGTTGCATAGCATGGCTGCCTCTTTTTGGATTTTTTAAAAATTAAAAATAGTAATAATATGATTTTGAAGAGGTCAGGTAAGGTAAATTTTGCTATTTCATTTGTCAAGTAGGAGACTAAAGCTCAGGTAATTAAAGTAGTCTGCGTAAGAGATTTTTCGTGTATTATACAATGGTAGTTCTTTGGTGAATCCAGAGACAGGTGTTATCAGTGATTCTAAGAATACTCTCTGTTCCTAAAATGTTGGCTTTTTTTGTGTGGATTTGGAGCAATGGAAGTAAAAACTGAGGTATTCAAACTCCAATACCATACATTTTTAGCCATCCCATTAAAGGAGAAAGCTTGCAATTTTGATTCCCATGGGAACTTCAACAAAGCAAATGCAGAAAGTTTTTGCCCTGTTATTCGTTTACTCAGGACATACAAGATGACAATCTATCAAATATTTTTTCCATATTGATAGATTTTGAGGACATGATTTGCAGAAGAATAGTTGTACAAGTTCAGAGTAAGAGTTTGTGCTGCCTGGTCTGCCTTTGGATATCTTGGGAAAACAAATATTGGAAAAGAGCAGGGTGCCATTTACCCAGTTTCCAACTACTGGCATTTTAGAGATTCCCTTGGAGGTGCTAGAACACACTTTGATCTGGGAGATTCTTCTAGGAATCTGCATCTCACAAATGCCAGTCCTACTTTGTTATCTTCATGCTGATTTGCTAATTTGTTCATTTCAATTTTCTGATACTTTGGGCTTTCTGAAGGTAAGAATTTCTCCCACCCCAAAATTTTACAGGTTAAGAAAAGAGTGGTTGGAAGATTTGGGTTAGAAAGGAGGATACATCCTTTTGTTCTCCTTTGAACTGAAAATAAGGAGTCTAAAAGTTTACTCCCATTTTGTCTTTCATCTTCACCTGAGCTCCTTCGAGTGCTTCTTAGATTCTCTTTGGCTGACCGTATTCTAAAAACTCCTTATGACACAGTACCTGTTACACTCAAAGACAAAAATTTTGTAAAGAAAATCGTTGCTCATTTTATTATTCACGCTGAACTGTTATCTGAGCTGACTGATTATCAGTTAACAGTATGTATGAAAGAACAATGCAGTAATATAATTGTTTTATGAAAAAAAAAGCACTTGAGTGTTACTGAAACAAAGGAATCAGTTTTTCACTTGTGGATTTTTGCTACCAGAGTTGTGATAAAGTATGGCTTTTGCATATTCTATTCCTCCTGCAGATAACTGGGTTGGAGAGTGCTGAGGATTTCCCTTTGAAGCTGCAGGTGCTTGCACAGGAGCTGAGGAACTTTACAATAAAACAAGTGATTATGTAAATATTCAAGATGAAAATTTTTTTTCATGGAATGTAGCTTTCAGCTGAAATGAAGGATGTGCTTGTTATCTCTTTTGTTATCTTCCTGAGCTTATCCTAACATGTCTCGTATCATGAAGGCCCACCTTCTAAAACACGCAAATCTTCCTTCCATTCAGTTTCAAAATGTTTCTTAACAGTTCTTCTTTAAATAGTGTTAAAAAAACCCTTTCCATTCTTATAATAAATGATGATGGCTACAACGTCTTTCTTAATCTTTTGAGTAGGATTTTTTCCAAGTGGGCAGTTATTTTATAAAAATAATTTACAAAATACATCTCTGTTTTACTACGGTCTTTTTGTTTTGTTGATATTGTAGTTTTCCCTGATTTTTTTTAATTTTTAATTTTTTAATTATTAGGCTGAATTTTGCAACAGATACAAGTATGAAGGGAATAGAGTCAGGCTTTAGGAAAATTCTTTGAATCCCAGTGAGATTTCTAAACCTTCAATCTGAGTCTTCCATAAAACTTGTAGAAGGAAAAAATGATTTTATATTGTATAACTACAAGAATTAATCTAAGGATTTCTGTCATTGGAAGTAATTCAGATTGTGGAGGCCAAAATGCACAAGCAAAAAAGTCCAGTTCTTTTTCCTAGCTGCAGCCTATTCTGTACTAAATCACACGTGTGCTAGAAGTCTGGGAATATTTCTCCAACACACGTATATCCTTAGAGATAAGCCAGTACTATCTTAATGTACAAAACATATTTTAATGTGATACAGTATGGGACAAACAGAACTGTTCTCTGTCAGGATTTCTGTGTTGTGCAAAACTTTAAAACTTTATCCTGCACTCAAACCCATAAAAGCTAACCTGTAACAGAAACAGATGATGAACTGTGCCTTCCTATCAGCACAGTACAAGTAGAGATATATAACTGTGGAGGCCACACATGCAGTTAGACGTCTGATTAAAGATTTATTCCCTCTGAGAATTCAGAGCTCCCAGTTTTGCTAGTACTTTGATGTTTAGAAATGGAAAATTCCAAACTCCTTTTCAGTCTTAAAATGTGTTGTGTACTGTGATAAACTGTTACCTGCCTCAGGTTACTAAATAGGCATTTATAAATGTTAGTAAATTGGTAAATCACTTATTTTCACTCCTCTTGCAGCAATAAGAACAAACTATCCAGTGTCAGGAGTCATATTCTGCTTTTCCTCAGGTACACAGGCTTTGCTGAGCATTTTTGACAGTACGACTGTCAAAATCATAGGTTAACTTAGACTGAAAGGGACCTTTGAGATGATCTGATCCAACCTTCTGGGTCAAGGGTGATCATGCAGAACAGGTTGTCCAGGACCAAGTCAGCTGGATTTTGAACATCTCTGGAGGTGGAGACTCCACAGCCTCTAAGTAACCTGTTGCAGTGTTTGACCACTCCCACATCAAAGAAGAGTTTTCTTGGGCTCAGATAGCATGTTGTGCATTATAATTTGTGCCTGTTGCCTCCTATCCTGTCAGTAGGTGCTATGGAGCAGAAATGGCCCCCGTGTCTTCATTCCCTCTTACCAGTATTTATACACATAGATGCTCTGAAGCCTTCTCTTCTTCAGGCCGAAGGACCCCACTTCAGCCTCTCCTCACATATGAGAGATGTTCCTGTCCTTTTAACTTCTTTGTGGCAAACTGCTGGGATCAATCCAGTGAAGTTCTGTCTTTCTTGCTTTGAAGATTCCCAGAACTGGACATAGCACTCAAACTGTTGCCCCACTGCTGCTTAGGAGAGGGAGGGATCATCTTCTTTGACCTTCTACCTTTTCCTATTGCAGCCAAAGATATTACTGGTGCCTTTTGCTGTGGGAGCACTTTGCTGGTTCGCGATCAGTTTCTTGTCCACCAAGGTCTTTTTCAGAAAATCTGCTTTTAGCTACACAGCCCAAGAATGCACTAGCATGTGATTGTTACCCCTAGGGACAGGACTTTGCATTTACCCATATTGAACTTAATGACACTAGCTTCCAGCCTTTTGAGGGCCCTTGGCCCAGCAGCGTGCAGTTTGGTTTATCAGCCGTTCTTTCCAGCTTTGGATCATTTCTGAATTATCTGTGAACTTCTGGCACGTTGCTCCACCACCCACATCATTGGTGAAAACTTTTGGTAGCGTGGACTGCTGTACTTTCTGTCACTGACCACAATCCTCTGGACCTAGCCATTTAGTCAATTTTCAATCCACCTCACTCTTTGCATACCTAATGCATATTTCACTAGCTTATCTGGGATGACATTATGGGATACTGTGTCAAAGACTTCACTAAAGTCAATGTAAACAATGTTTACTGCTCCTGCCTTATCCACCAAGCTAATCACCTTACTGTAAAGGCTATCAGCTTGGATAAGTGTGACTTCCGCTTGTGTACATTGCTGACCACTCCCAGTCAGCTTCTTGTCCTTTATGTGTTTGCAAATGCTTGCTATAAGGATTTTGTCCATCACTGTTTCAGGGAATGAGGGAGTCTGTCTAGCCTAGTTCCCCTCATCTTCTTTATTGCCATTTTTGAAAACAGAACGGATACCTAGTGATCAAGGTCCACTGTGAGTCGCATGTCTTTTGAAAAGTAGTCAAGAATGGCCTCATGACACCATCAACTATCTCCCTCAGCACTTACAGGTGTAACCCATTAGACCCCATGGAGTTACATATGCCCAGCTTATTTAAGTGCTCCTTGATCAGGTCCTCCTCCAACAATGTAAGTCTTCCTTCTTCTAGGTGTTCTCTCTGCTCTCAGTGGTATGTGATCCTGAAGGACAGTTTCAGTGGTAAAGACATAGGCAAAGAAATCACTGAGCACCTTGCTCTTTTCACTTTGCTGAGCATTTTTGACACCTGTTTCCCTGCCCTCTTCACAAATAGGCCTTTGTTTTCATGAACCTTAACTGTGCTTCAGAAGGATGTGTGGAATTCAGTCTTGCTGCTCTTCACAGGCCTTGCTAATATCAACTCTATTTCAGCTCTCAGAAAGCTTTGACTTTTTCACTTGCTGTTTCCTCTTAGGATCCTTGAGGTTATTGCAGCCAGAAGGCTGCAGTGTGACTTTTATGTTCCCCATCATCTCTTTCTTCTTGGAAGTACTGTGTCCAGCTGAGCATTTCTCTTTGTTGGCTCTTCCATTACCAAGTTGCCAATCTAAAACTCTCAGGTTGCTTGAGCTCTGGCTGGACTTTCCTTCCAGCAGATGCTAGAGAGATTCAGTGTAGTCACTTAGAGCAAGTCCTGCAATTCTTTGATGTAATTAGAACTACCTCTCAATTGGAATTTTGTCAACGTTTTGATGTAACCACAGATAGAAGCTAACCTGAAAGAGATCTGCTGCTGAAACGTGCCTTGCTGTAAATGGTGGATGGCAATCCCTCTTTTTCAAACCCCATCCAAAACCATAGCTGATAGCAATGCTGGAAGCTGCGCTGGGAGACAAAGGCAAATGGCTCTTGTGAGTGGTAACAGAAGGTGTAGTGATCGATGCTGACATGCAGAAAACCTCCCATAATGCAGCTAGTTACATGCTCTTTGACTTGTCATATTTCTTGAATGATAGACTTATGTTCTGTAGACAAACAGAAAAAGGCAGAATGGAAACACAGACTGTGAATCAGATCACAAATCAAGTCACGATGACTTAAAAATGGAAATTGCCTTCACAGTAGTGTAACTGATTACAAGAAGTATTGCATATTGAAGATCAAGCTTATACAGATTAATTTGCCTTTTTTTTTTCCATGTCATTGAGTGTAATGAAAATTCATTTAAGAACATATTTTCATTTTCATAATATTTTCTCCTTGAAGAGAACAGCAGGGAGTGATATTGTTCTCATGTTTATATTTTGTCTCTGGCTGCTGTGTGTCCCTGGTATTTTCTTTTGTAACGCACTTTCATGTGGTCTAGATCTAAGCCACCCACACACAAGTTAAAAGCTGTGCACTTCTACCACCAGTCCAGTTCTCCTTGGACTGACATTTTGTCTGGCAACTTGTTTGTCACAATATGAACCCAAAACAGTAAGCGTATCTTCTGTGTGAACTTCCAGTACACACTACTAAGCAAAATGGACAGTCCTTTCTTTTTAAGCCTTCTATTGTTAGTTCCTCATGGCTGGAGACAGTCAGAAAAAAGCCGTGTAAGTCCTCTGAGCTGTAGACTGCAGCTGCTAATTCACCCAACCAGCCTATGCTGGTTTTGGCAGATGGTTTCTTTTTTAGCATAACATCTTTAATGGCCTACTTCCCCTTGTTGGCCAGGGACAAGCAACAGCTGTAAAATCATCTAATGGTACTTAAAGATACCTATTAAACTTTCCATCTGCATACCACATTTGAGCTGTCTTGTACACATTGCCTTGCAGCTCACATGGTTATCCCGAAAGACAGACAGCCACAAAGGATCCAGTTTATATTTCATGTATTTATGGAGATAATCTGCTGTTCACAGTCGGATTTTGAGTTGTCTTCCTACTTGAAAATATTTGAAGTAATGCAGAAGCACAGAACTCTTTGCATTAACTTCTATTTTTTATGGTGTCTAAGGAAAAAAAAAAATAAAATAAGAGCATGGAGAGGCTTTTAAAATCCCAGTGCAGTGTTTACCTCTGCCAAAACTATCAGAAATTACTAATAATTTGAGCACATAAGTACATAAATGCCAGATTTCAGAGATCATTTGAAGACTCCTTGCCTTCTGGATGCTTGGAGTGCACAGGAGGCAGCACATGGTACAGGGCAGTGGGCAGTCCATGAATCTAAGCCCACGCTTCTAGTGGGGGAAAAAATAAGGAAGGTCAAAATTAGAAAGGGTGGTCATATTGAGGGCCCAGAACAGCTTATGGTAATAATGCATTATAGTCACGGCCAGCCAGTCCAGCTGTGCCTAAATGTGCCTGGAAGGAATGGTTACTCTAAGGCATTATCTTCCTGACTGAAAGAGTGAAGAAGAGCTGGAAGGCTGTAGAGGATTTCTTTGAGCTATAAGTGGGAGGAGCTGTTTACAAAATCCTTATACACTTAAGGCATCAGGTTAGTTCTTGGTGATGGCATGCACCTGTAGGCAGAGCTGAAATAAAAGAAAGCGTTAGTTAAGCTGACATGGCTAACCGGCTGTTAGCAACTTGCAGGGCATTGCTGGGAGGAGGGGAGGGAGGATGTGCACCTAATAGAGCAGGGAGCAAAAAGCTAGACCTTCCAGTTTCAGTGGCAACTGAAATTGGTTCTTGAATGTGGTACTTTTCTTTCCAAAAGAGTCAAACCATTCCTTTAAAAAAGTATTACTGCAAGGAAAGCTATAACAAACTAGCCTGTTGCTGCTTTACTTCAGGAATTAAGTGTGACCCTGTCTTCCTGGCTGTTTTTTTCCTCCCTGAAATCAGTCAATTCAAATATCATTTTTCTTAGTAAAATCCTTCTCTGTATCCAGAAGCTTTGCCTTTTGTGCTTCGTCTCCTGACATTCTGTATTTTTTCATCTGAGCTCTCTCTCCTACCTGTTTGACTGCACTGTGACAATGCTCTGGATAACTGGTTGTGGTAACACGAGTGTAACTGTGGCCAACAGAAAAGGTTTCAAAAAAATAGTCTGTTTTCAGCTGATGCATCACCATGGAGTCATTTTACTGTATACTTTAGTCTTCTGGAAAACTTGTTTTAGGGTGAATTGATATTCTGACTTATTTTCAGTGCTTTCTTAATTGAGCAGTCTCACGTTACCTCCTGATATGTAGCGGATTTTTCTGGTTTTGCAACTCAAGTTCCAATGGGACTGAAGAATGCTGCATACAAGGGATTTTCCCTATCTTTCTTCATTATTTTTTTTTAATGAATCCTGATGAAAAAAAAAAAAAACCTTCTTGATCATGATACAACAATGAAGTTTGTGTACTAAAAGCCACTTTTGCAATGCTAAACTGCAGATGTTAAATGCATAAATTGTTGGCTAGAAAAGGAATTGAAGAGGAGGGGTAGATCGTTGAAATCTTGCACTGTGAAACTTAGTACAGTCAGCAGTGAAGTTCTGCAGCCTTACAGGCTGGGATATGGATTCCTTAGTGTGCTCATAAGTGAGAGGCAAGAAAGAGTGTGAGCAGTGAGGTAACAGATAATGTTTGTTGATAATAGAAAGGTATTCAAGGTAGCAGAACAGGGGCTGACTTGGAAGAACTGCAGATCCCATGGGTCAGTAACTGCAATAAAAAAGCAGATGTATGTTGGTGTAGGTGAAGTATGAAGTGATGCATTCAGGAAAAAAGCCTGGTTTCTTTCTCAGATTGTGTCTGAGGTGATTCTTACCATCCAGATTAAGAAAAACAGTGCAGCATCAGCCAAACAAAATGTGTATTTCCACTATTGTATAAATTTCATTACTACATTTCATAGTTGTTGTCTCTTCATCACAGAGAAGGTCTTGTTAGGAAATCTCAGAGACCAACAAAGATGAGGAAAGATATGGAAATACCTCTGATCTGGGAGCAGAGGAGCTGGCTTAGGGGCATGTCCATGTGACAGGAGCTTGCTGAGCAGAGGGCTGCAATGCAGGCATGGAGAGCAACAGCTGGCCACTATTCTAGCATGGGAGCTGGATCTTCCTGACTTCTGAGTTTCAGGAAGACAGACATAGTGGTGGATGGTAAGCTGAAAGTCGCTGCTATCTTTGACACTGTAGTAGATCTTTTAAGTAATTAATGTAGTGGTACTTTGGGCACTGAGTACAACAGCTTTTTTTGTTGTTGTCTTATCAGCATTCTTTATGTTACTATTAAAAGTTTTAGATTTTCAAGGAAGTAGTAGGTAAGAAATTTGTTTATTTGTGGGGTTAGGGTTGGTTGTTCAATTTCAGTGCTCAGACACATCCCAGGAGTCATAGGGAATTTTGGTCATAATCATCCTGGGCTTCTGGGCATACTAATTTTGTCATTGCTGGAGGAAGATCCATTCTCTGGCTCTTATGCAGTATCCCAGGGAGCTCCAAAGAGTCATCGTAAAAGCTCTGTGCAGAAAGTCTTCACACAGAATAATCCTTCTGTTTCTTACTGAGCTTGCATTATTGTAGGGAACTACAGCTCTTTTTTCAAATACTGTGCAGCCTCATTTTTTTCTTCCTGTTTCTGAGCAAGATGCATTTATTCACGTGGATCACACACAAATCAGAAACCTTTTATTTCTACTGGGCTGTAGAAGTAGTTAAATCTCGTTGTAATTTCAATATGCAGTACTGATTTCTACCTAACTGGAGCTAGACAGATACGGATCAATTCATGGTGTCATTCGCAGTTTTGCTAGTCATCACATTCAAAGCATGCCAAGTAGACCCAAAAGTGCTTAGGAGAATTAACTGTTGATTAGTTTTATTCTGTCCATTGTCACACTGAGATGTTCACAGCTTTCTCATCACAGGATATCAGTTTTAGATAAATAAAAATGCTAAATGAAACTTGAGGTTTAAGATAAGACACAAGCTAATGAATATCTAGCTAACGAAGAAATGTGTAAGGTATCAAAACTAAATGAACTGGTTAACTGACAGACAATTTACAAAGTTTACTTTTACAGAAGATGAGAAGAGTGGGAGAAAGGCCAGACCTTAGAGACTGGCAGAACTCAGAAGAGCTTTGCAATCTGCCACCTGCAGAGAGAAATACTTTGGAGTTAATTGACAAGAGGATAAATGAAGTGAAGCAAAGGACAAAGAGCAAAAATGTGGGACATCACTGTGATTCCATAAAGTCCGACTTTCTCTGCTTAATATTAGGCCTGAGCTTATACCCACCCTTCTTCAGATAGCATCATAAACCAAAGTCATAAAATAGTCTGTGCTAACCGTACGCAATTTTACCATCGACTGTCTTTGTGCTGTTATTCAATTTTTGTTTTACTTGTGCTCAGAGCTTTCTGACAACAGGAGTATGATGCTTTGTTGAAATCAGATGCTCAAAGAATAGGTTAGGGAATTTAGTTTTGGAGGTTGTATTACCTCCTCCTCTTTCCCCCAGATTACGGGGTTTCTAAAATGATTGCAAATCAGAATGGCAGAGATCACTCATCCCTGTCACACAAAGGGCTTGTTGGAAAAATCAAAGAGGAACATTTGATTGAGAGATCTCAGTTGTTACAGTTTAAATCTAACTGGAAACACTAATTAAAAGGTAAGCAGATGCAAGAAGTTGATTTATGTGCTAACCACTGAGGCTACATGTTTTGCACTTGGATTTCTTTCTTAAATATTTTTAGAGCTGCTGCATGCTCGCCTTTTTGCATGAGAAGGTTCAACAGAAATACTACAGCTGCTTTTTATACTTAGTAGTCCATAGTGAAAACATCTGTGCTATAAACAGATTTTTTGAATTGGCAAGGTGCCACAAACATCTCAGATTCAGGGACTGATGCAGTTTTTATTCTAACACTAAATTTCCTGCTAGGAAGGAAGTGAAAGTGTGACAAAATATACCTGCTGCTTCATGATCTGTACATAGGGAGAGATTTCTCTTCTTTATGTATAGTGCATTCTTCCTGTTGCCTGGTTATTTAGTGATACCCTCAGGAGCAGTGGCAACAGTTTTGTTGGGACTTACTGTGATTTACACAGGGTCTCAAGGAGCAATATCTGAAACCATAGCAAAGTATTTTGTTTAGGATGATCCAGCAAATTTTAAATGAGTGGGGACCAGTGTCATGGCGGACAACTCACACACAAATTAAAAGGCACTTTTTGATTGAGCTTTCTGTCTTAGTAAGAGAGAGGTTTTTGTGACAAATTTGTGTAGTATTCTTGATCTAGTTTCAAGCTTCTCTCAGAACCAAGAAGACTCAAACTTGCGGTTAATTTTGGGAGACATACTCAAAGATTTAGTGTGTATGTACATATATAAAATCATCCATTCAGCAATTCGTGGACATTTGTATGCACGGGTTCCAAGTAAACGTAGCTCAGTTTCCTGAAATAGAAATTTTGAATTTTTAACATCAATTAGTAAGTATAATATGTGCATAAATATACATATTGCTTTTTCTTCTTTTTTCCCTGTATTAACTCATTTTTCACTAATACAAAAAGCAGTATTTCTGGAAATGAGTGGATTCCCAATTATCCTGTGAGTAGAAAGTATAACGATGCAGCAATTAATGAGTGAATTTCAATGTCCTAAATATTGATAAACACTACACCAAGGCATCATTCTGTTACGGGCCAAATGGAGTCACCTCTTTCTTACACACTGCTTCTATTTTGTCTTGGTTTTTACAGTTAGTGTGGTGTTTTTTTTGAACACAGTCTCCAATTATTTTTCTTCATTTTTCTTCAAATGCCATTGTATTTCCCAGCACAAACTTGTGCTGAATCTGGATGGTGGACCAGAGACCCTCTTCAGTAATTTTTCTTAAGAGTCAGATGTTAAGCCTTAAATGCAATAGATGAACCCAATAGGTCTCAGGAAATGCACCTCCCTACAGAACTTGTCTAAATGCATTGTTGTATAGTAAGTATTCATAGAAATCTTCTGAAGGTTCAGTGAGCTCATGTGTACCTGCATATTAAGGCACTGTCCTTTAGATACATAAGGTATCGTTAGATCTCATCATGTCCTTCCACCTCTCATGCAGAAGTCTCTTGCAGTGCACCAACAGAGCAGACTGTGCTACTGTTAAAGATTAAATCTTCTGTTCAGTGTTTGTTCTGGTATCGATTAGAAACTATGCAATCCAAGTTGAGAAAGTCAAGTATTTGGTCCTTGCAGACCATCAGTTTTATCCTGTTGTGGTTACTAGCAGTGAATTCTTTGCTCTGGAACTATAGGTATTCATGGACATTGCTTCTAACCACTTCCATGGCCATGCAAAGATGGTCCTGCCCTGTGTTTATCTCTCAGATAGGTAGAAAAAAGAAGGCACAACTCAAGCCTGTGATCTCAAGGACTAGTCAGTATCTGCTGTGTGTAACAGGTATTCTCCAGTTGTAAAACACTCTTGTAACAAACTGCACTCAGCTTCCTGGATCATCACCAAAGGATCAGTTGCTGGCCTGTCCCACTCACCAACATGAAGATCTTCTGTTTTTTAAGGCACTGGAAATCCTCACTGGGTTAAAAGAAGATTTTAGGTGTCTATTATGGACACTGCCTTCTGGATTTTAGAAACCAGAAATAGAAACATCAATCTTGTGACTACTCAGGAGGAGAATAACAAATCTATGTTCTTTATGATTTATTCATGCTTTTTCTTCTGTGGAAAAGCTGGCTTAAGCCTGGAGCTTATGGATACTCTTCAGATTGCAAAAATGAAACCGTTTTGAAAGTCTGCTCCAGCTTGCCAGAGCCCTGACCTACACTAATAGTTAAGTGCATGCCAGCAGAGTGAATCTACAATGGATTGAAGCTCTCTGCCTAGTTCTTGATCATCCTTTTTACAAAAACACACAACAGACATCCCTCCAAGTGCTAGTGTCTCTTCATCAGCATCGTCAGGTGCTGTCAGTTCACTGGTACTCAGAAAACACAGACTCAAAGCCTGCAAACTCTACAGAAGTTGCAAAGAGAACCTGCAACACTGCCTACTGCTTGAAGATATTTTAGGATGATTGCTGAGCCAACACCATACTCTGATATGTTTCTTTAAAGACAGAAAATTTTAGGTGTCCAGATACATAAAGCTGCCAGCACTTGTCAGATTTTACACACAAGTTTTATCAATCCAAGATCGTGGTCTGCTTTCCAACTGTGTTAGCTGCAGCAGAACCATATAAATCTCCATAAGCCTAACAGGTGATTGATGTTAAACACCTCATGAACAGTGGCAGAGATCATGTAAACTTAATTAAACATGTAGATAAAAACATACAGACATTAAGACGTGAAACATAAGGATGAATGAACGTTTAGTCCTGAGATGATTAATGTTAAACATACAGATAAATCAGTCTCTTAGCAATAAACTGAAAAATGTGTTGTGCTCTGCCACTGAACTGCAGTAACCACTCTTGCTAGTGTAAGTAGAATGAGGAGAATGGCTTGAGAACAGCCCTTGGGAAAAGTATTCAGGAGTGTTGGTTGATGAAAGACTCAACATGAGCCAGCAGTGTGTGCTTGCAGTCCAGAAGACCAACCATATCCTAGGTTGCATCAAGACAAGAGTGACCAGCAGGTCCAGGGAGGTGATTGTGCCCCTCTGCTCTGCTCTCATGAGGCCTCACCTGGAGTACTGTGTCCAGTTCTGGAGCCTCAGCACAAGAAGGACATGGAGCTGTTGGAGTGGGTCCAGGGAAGGGCCACGAAGATGATCAGAGGGCTGGAGCACCTCCTCTATGAGGACTGGCTGAGAGAGCTGGGGCTCCAGAGGGAGAAGGCTCCAGGGGGATCTTAGAGGGGCCCTCCAGAACCTGAAAGGGAGCCTGCAAGAAAGCTGGGGAGGGACTTTTTATAAGTGCAAGTAGTGACAGGTCGAGAGGAAATGGCTTTAAGCTGGAAGAGGGTAGATTTAGACTGGATATAAGGGAGAAATTCTTTACTGTCATGGTAGTGACACACAGGAACAGGTTGCCCAGAGAGGCTGTGGGCGACCCCCCTCTCAGAAAGCACTCACGGCCAGGTGGATGGGGCTGTGAACAACCTGATCTAGAGGGAGGTGTCCCTGCCTATAGCAAGGGGTTGGAACTAAGTGATCTTAAACCATTCTATGATAAGTCTTAGTGTAGGTTTCTAAAATTATGCTAGAAAAAAAAAAAAACCCTATAAATACTGTTTTCAGTTAAATTGTCCCTGCTTAATAAAAGCACTGTGGGGACCTGATGAGCTTTTCAGCTTCAGGTGTGAGATGAAAGGAAGGCGAAAGTGTGAGCAGTATATATTGTGTGTCTGGTCTGGGAAGTGGAATGGAGATAAATACTGTTTGTGCATACACAAAAAAGAATTTTATTAATCTGTATGAAAAGCAGATACCTTAATTATACTTTCTGGTTTTGGTTTTGCTCTTTTTCAAGATTTTCAGATATGAAAATAAAGGTCTATTGACTGTTTTCTTTTACATGAAATAAACAGCTTCAAGGAAAAGAAATGAAGCAAAAACAATCTTTGCTTTATTTCCCTTTCAGTTCTGTGATACTCAGTCGGTATTAAATAGAATAGCAGAAAATATTTATAGGCAGTTACAAGACCCCAGGAAGAGTTCATGCGGCTGAAACTGTTCCATCGTAGAAATACTCCTTACATAATACATAAATGTTCTGTTGATGATTCCTGTTCTGATACCGCCCATAACTAATTGAGTCTGAGGTGTTTCTGCTAGAGGTTGAATTCAAAGCTTTCAAAAATCTTTTTTATTCCAAGAAGTGTTGAGTGACAATTGGATGAAGGAGGATGAGTGAGGGAAAGAAGGGGAGTGCATTAACCTTATGGAAGGTCTTTTAAAGAGGAATTTTTACTCTGGTAAATTAAGAGTGCTTCCCTCTCACAGTTGACTTTGGTAATACAGCAAATGGACATGCTTTTGGCCAGGTATTTTAAAATGCTTCTTTTATTTGTTGTGTTAGAAGAGCTCTTATCCTGCAGAGCATTTGATTTTAATGGATGTATTTTCATTAAAAACTTTGACTACTGCATTCATCTTGCACAAATATTTTGTTAAGCTCAAGTCAATGCAACTTTTGAAATTGATGTTGTAACTATCCTTTGCTAGAGGCATTACAATAATATGCTGCTTAGCTTTGTTATTGGAAGAGTCCATTTACATCATCTGGGCTTCTCTGTATGGTCAATTGTAGGTTTTGAGTATGTTGTAAATCCAAGAGTCATTGGCTTGTGCTTTAGGAGTAAAGTTTTATCAGAACATATGCAATCAAAATACTCAAATTCACCCTTGTGCCCCTGACTGAGCAGGGAAAGGAATCGGTGGCAGCTGGGACAAACTTCTGTGGGCTGCAGCTGCAGATTTCTGAAGAGCAGCTGTGGCTTAGCACCCCAATATTTGAGAATGCTTCAGTGTGCTGGGAGGGAGCCGACTCCTTTTTCTCACACTGATGGATCCATTCAAGTTTACAAGTCCTTTAACAGCTGTAAAGCACCTGTTGTGTTATCCCCAGATTCAGTGATACAAAGGCACAGTTTAGTTGAAAGCAACTCTGGAAGCCCTGAGTGACTCTTGCTAATCAGCGTCCATATTTCTCTCCCAGATGCTGGGCTTGGCTGGAGGCAGCACCTACTGCAAGGCAAGGTTAACTCCAGCAGTGTCAAGGTCCTGGGCTCCATTCCTGCTTTCACCTGGGCTTCTGGAACAGAATTCTGACTCTGTGAAGTTTTCATTGCATGCTCCTGGTTACTTGTCTTTCCCTGTCTCATGGGAGAGCTGCATTTTTCTGGAGGGGAAAAGTAACTTCTCTAAAACTTCTAAATCTTTCCAAACAGCTATCCGTGTACACTAAAGATACCCTTGTGTGCGTAATGGATTCCTAAGTCAGTGCAGATGTCAAAGGGTCAGAACATGGCATGTACTGCGAGAGCTGTTAGTACTGAGTGTTTCTCTTAGTGGCCCCCTGAAAGGGATTGAGCACAGCAGCCATCTGGAGAACAAACATTACTTTTGTGATATAAACCATGCCAACCTTTCAGATCTTTGAATTTCTTGTTAATGTTGTACTATGGGTTTGTTTTTCAATCAAGGCCAGAATAGAACATGTCCTTCAGACAGGGGGCTGTTTTGTCTGGTTCCCGGTGTAGCTCCCAAGACTAGGCTGCTTACTTCCAACAATGTTTCATGTTGCTGCTTGGTGCTGCAGCGCTAAGTCTAAGAGGGGCCCTTAGAACAGCATGTTTTTTCCGCTGTTCTTATAAAATAAATGGGGGAGGAGGATGTTTACTTGCTGGAAATGCCAGAAGTAAATAATGAAAATAAAAACCATACTGGCAGCGCTGTACTCAACAAGGGATGCTGAGTCATTACCCAGAAATTGTCAGGCCACAGTAAGCACTCAAGGAATGAAGCTGTTTGCAAGTGTCAGCTGAGGAGGCAGTGTTTCCTCTTGTGCCTCAGTCAGACTCCTGTGTTAGTACGTTCTTTTTGCTTGCATTGACTCAGCATCAAACTCTGTTCCTACCCTAAACTGTCACCTGTTATAATGCCAAGTGAGTCTTAACTTTCTGCATTGTCTGCCCCAGAAGTGGCTGCCTATTGCTAACTTGTAACATTGCATCGCTGAGGCTGAGTGCTATTTACTATTCAAATAGATTTCCAAATCTGTGAATATATAAATGCCACATAAAGTTGTCTAAATCCAGAGTTCCAGTAAATCCCATTTTGTTTCTATGGTGAAGGAGGGACTTCCACGTGTTTGATGGGTTACAGAGTCACATAAGCATGACTCTGCTACTTTTGCAGGCTCTCAATTTCCTTATCGTGTTGTAGACCTACAGATCTATCCTAATGGGTTTATTGGCAAGACTGGCCTTGCTTGGTACAGGCAGCTGCAGAACATTCTGCTCTCCAGTACTGCAGTTTTCTGCTCCTCTGCTGCAGCAGAATCAAAAGTATAAAGTGGCAGGTCAGGTTCAGAAGAGGTCAGGATATTGGCAGGAACAAGCCACTGTCAACTTCCCTATAATGCAAGGGACCTGGCTTATGCAGCCCAAGGATTCAGGTTCTTCTGTCCTCAGATTTGAGGGAGAGTCGCTTCAGGTGTCCTCCAGCTGTTCAGGTATTGCATACCTAGGTGTTTGCATGCTTCTAGGAAGTGTCTTCTCATTAAGTTATTAGTAAATGGCAGAATTTAGTGCCTTCATCATTTGTTCTTGTACAGCATCAGAGAGTGCTGCAGGATGTTCAAGTTGTGTAACCCCTCAATCAGTTCTCAGATCTTTGTTCTTTTCCCCTTGAACATAAGTACCTTTCGTTAGTGGCAGCACCACTTAAAAAATAAATGACACCATGTAATCTTCAGTATATATTCCTTTGTTCTGTTTTCTCTCATGTGAGAGCAGAAAGTGGGGCAGGATCAGGAGGATGTAGGTGCACAGTAGTCTAGTTTATCACTGACTTTTTGCAGTTGTCAGCTTATTTTGGTGAGGAACAAAGTTCTGCAAAGGCAACGTTGTTTTCATTGGCACTTGAGGCAGATGCTTCCTTGAGTAACATGCTGAGTTAAACATCTGCTTGGATCGGGATAGGTGTTTTGCAGTGAGGTTTCCAGCAATTGCTGAGGGTATCTTTCACAAATTTTAGTACTGGGGACAGTAGGAGGAGGAGAACGCTTAGGGAGAAAGAAGAGAAGAATTTGGATCAGATGCCTTCTCCAGGTCATTGGTTTTTAAGAATACTGCTTTCTCATTCATAAAAGTAAAAATAATCTTACTTTTCGAGGTTGGCATATTTTTAAACAGCGTTTGCAGTAGTATATTATCATTCTTTTTGCTAGTGGAGAAGAGTCTTCTTTTCCTATATGTATATTGTTAAAAAAGAATGACACGTGACTGTGGCCTGTCAGAAGATGTTGAAATGTGCAGTGCTCTGTCTGTGCACAACTGCCAGAGGGATTTCCTTACGTGAAGTAAGTCTTCAAACCACACAAATGCAGAAGGTCCAAAGTACACCTGAGTCTGACATTGTAGAACATGTAGCTGGGTTTTAAACCAGCAGACCATTGACTTGCTGGTGGTCACTGCACAAGGGGGAAAGGGAAAGTCTCACTGATTTCCAGTGGAAAATAAAGTGTTAAAACTTCTTAAACACGTTGAGTGAATTGAGTTTTGGATGTTTTACAGAGTCTTTGTTGTAGCCTTTTCTAGAAAGTAAAAAGAGTCATAGAATCACTGAAGGATTTAGGTTAGAAGGACGTGTCAGATCATCAAGCCCAACCATCCATCTAACACTACAGGGTCACTGCTAAACCTTGTCCTTAAAAGCCAGATCTGTTTGTCTGTTGAGTGCCTGCAGGGATGGGGACTCCACCACTTCCTTAGGCCTGACCAGCCTATCTGTTCAGAAATAATCACTGATATCCAACCTAAACCAGCCCTAGTGCAACCTGAGGCCATTTGTTTGTGTCCTAGTACTTGTCACTTGTGAAAAGAGACTGACTCATCCTCACTGCAGCCTCCTTTCAGGTGGTTGTAGAAGATGAAGAGGTTTCCCTTAGCCTCTTTTTCTCCAAACTGACCAATCCCAGTTCCCTCAGTCACCCCTCATAACTCTTGTTTTCTAGTCCTTTCATCAGCTTCATTGCTCGTCACTGAATGTGTTCCACCAACTCAAATCCTTCTTGTAATGAGGGGCCCAGAACTGAGCACGGTATTAGAGTTGTGGTCTCAGCAGGTCTGAGAACAGTGATCATCACCTCCCTAGTCCTGCTGGACACATTACATCTGTTGCAGGCCAGGATGCAATAGACCGTCTTGGCTTCCTGGGCATACTGCTGGCTCAGGTCACTCCAGCTGTTGACTAACACCCTCAGATCCTTTTCTGCCATGCAGCTTTCCAATTGCTCTTTCACAGACCTATGCTGCTGCATGGGGTTGTTTTGACCCAGGTGTAGAAGCTGGCAGGTAGCACTGTTGGATGAAGCAGAAAAGTATAGGACAGGTAGGCAGGTATGAGTAAGGAGGAGGTGGTGGCTGGCCACTGCTGTTCTGGTGCGTGCCAGTGCTGCTGTGCTGCAGGAGGAGGCTGTCATTAGCAGTATTTGCTGCCATCTATGCTATACACATCATTCTCTTACTCAGTTGCATTGTTTCTCAGTTGCACGTACAGCCCTGAAGTAAAAGAGCTTGCATGATATGACGGGATGTCTGAGAGCGTTTGTGTAACGTGGCACTTAACTAGGACATAATCAGGACCCCTGGGGTTTGGAACCAAGGGAATCCTTCCAATACATTCTTCTCATACAGCAGCACTGAGTCCCAACCTGCAAGCAGGTTGTGCTCCAAGAAGTACTTTTTTTCAGCAAGTAGCAGCTAGCTCAAAAAATCCATTGGCATCTTTGTATTTCTTTGTGTTTTATTAATAGAGGTTATCAATCTAATTTGGTGGTTTTTCATTCTTTATCTGTACAGTATCACCTTACTGTACTCAGGTACTGAGACAGTCAACTTTATTGAAAATCTTTTTTGTTGCAGAAGGAATCCAAAGTTTAAATAAATACTCAGGCATTTTTTCCCTTATTCAGATTTCCAGGAAAGGAATTATTAAACTTGGACTACATGTTAAAAAGAGCTTGAAGGGGGAAGGCTCGACTAAAGCACTGTTGACTCTTCAGCAAGTTAAGCATCTAAATCTAAGCTAGTCATTTCCCAGGGGTCACTGTTAACGATTGCATTCTGTGCTTGATTTATTTGTAACGGTAACAGTTGCAGTGGGAAGAAGACATTAGGCCAAATTCTGACCTCAGAGTATAAATCTGGAACCAGATTTAAAATTTTTCAAATTTTGATGACATTACTTTAAATTCATTCTGTTACTGTGTTTG
The DNA here is from genome assembly GCF_023343835.1 of Lagopus muta. Classification (NCBI taxonomy): domain Eukaryota; kingdom Metazoa; phylum Chordata; class Aves; order Galliformes; family Phasianidae; genus Lagopus; species Lagopus muta. Next base: position 68,749,531 of record NC_064472.1, read on the forward strand.
GAATCTCTTCTGTTGCATTAGATTTTTTTTTTTCTTTGAGACTGCATTTCTGCCATCCTTCTTGTCTATTTGTGAATACGAAGAGCAGCAGATCTATGATAGCAGCTGTGTCTCACTGTTCATTTCATAGCCCAAGTAAGTGAGACAGGGAGAGGTTTGCAAAGCTGGGGAAGTGCTGCAGTGACAAATGGTAGGTGGCAAGTTTATATGCCCCAGGCTGTTCTGCTTTGGTTATTTCTGTGTCTTGTTTGCATGTTCTCACATTCAGTACCTACACACCTATAAGGCCATCAGGTGGAAGCTCTCACCTGCAACAGAAACTGTGCTACCCCCTTTGCTCCTGCTGCTTGTGACTGTTCAGTGGGAAAATGGGCTGCAAAGAAGTAAAGGATTTGTTCACCTTTGCCAGCTAGATGTATTAGGATTGTTTTAGTTAATATAAAAAATATTTCTTCATTACAGTAATGTTCTTCATTAACAATTGTTTTTCAGCCCATGGAAGATGAAACTAATTATTCTCTATTTTGGGGCATGTCTGTTCAGGACCAGAAAGTACAGTGCCCTCAAGCTTCTGAGAATGTTAATTTAATTTCTCCATCTCCTTTCTACAAATAATGAATGTTTTTTCTTGTTGAAACCATGAGCCAGGTTCCAAGGGCTGTGGGACTGGTTAGTGGTGAGGTTTTTGTTTTGTTTTGTTTTGTTTTTTAAAGAAGCAGTAACTACAGTTATGTACTTCAAATCTGGAAAAAAAATACGAAGGATAAATGAAACATCAGGACAATGCAGCAAAGCAAATAGCAAGCAGAGTTACGAGGATGGCACTGAAGTCATTGTGCTAGAGTGCAATCACAGAAGTAGATGAAGCCTTCAGGTGTTTGTGACAGCTCTGTGATAGATAGTGCTATGCAAGGTGAACTTTTAATGACAGGGTTTTTTGAAGTCATTATTGATGCTACACTGTGGTTGCCTGGTGGTCTACTTGCAAATATTTCTCATACTGCTGCTTTCAAGTCTTCAACTACATAGTAGTCTAACTTCCAGGATATTTTAGAAAGGTTGTTCTTGTTGTCTTCATGAGCTTTTCTATTAAAGAGCAGACAGAGTGGTGTATGTGGCCGATGAAGCTGAGAACAAAGGGATGTATCCTTCAGTTTCTCTTCATTATTAAATTTAACTTTGTGACAATGTTAAACTGTTGAATAAGATGGGCAGAAGACAGTCCATCGCATCTAGGACAAACTCTGCCTGTACAGCAAGTGAAATAGCTACCTCCACATGCAAAGCCATTGATGTTATCGAGTGCAGTGCAGTGAAAATCACATTTCTGAGTATTCTGAATTCCGCCACCAACTGTTTCTCCGTTAAACTAGTAAGGGAACAAAGACCAGTACCAATTAGTATTGATCCATTACAGTGATTAAGTGTTGGGCTACCTATGCTGCTACAGTAAGCTAAATCTGACCTTACTAAGAATTGCAGCTGCTTCTGTCAAACCAGCTTGATGCATTACATTCACAGAAACAGGCTCAATATCCCACTACTTTTATGGTTTTGTTGCTCTCCTTTTTTGTATTTTAATAAAAAACATTGAAAATTAAAATGTTTTGTCACTTATATACATTAGCTGTATCATATATTTTATTAGGGCTACTATGAAAGTATTGCCTCCTATTTATAATGTTGTCCCATGTTGTCAGAGGTGGATGTTGGTGGTTCGGCACTAGAGGCAGAGCTACCCCAGGGGTATTCTTTTGATTTTATTGCTGTGTGACAGATGGCAGCAGGGAGGCACTCTGGCGACTCTGGCATGAGTTGCATATGGAACAAAGGTATACAACTGAATTCTTCTGTGCAGAAAAAATGGCACCCACTGACATTCACTGAACATTTATGGACACCAAACAGAAATGTGCACACAGTGAGGGGTGGGTTGGTATGTTTCAGCAGTGGCAACAGTGGTAGAGTTCACCTCTGCTGGTGAAGATTTTTCTGAGTGGAGCATGCAGGCTCTTGTTCATTATGGGTGAAAGCGCAGAGCAAAGGGTGGTGATTGTGCTGGAAAAGAGTATGTTGTAGCTGAGAACTTGCTCTATTAAAAAGTGTCTTTGTACTCTTTGTAGCTGTTGTAGTTTCCATCAGAATAAATAGGAGGCATTACCTTCAGAGCAAGCTTCATAGATAACACCCTAGACAACTCCTCTTCACTCACTGCAGCCCAAGCAAGCCAAAAGTTTGGACACCTGTATGTTACATAGACTTTTGGAGTGGAAAGGAGTCATGTCATAACCTGCTTTACAGTTACAGATTTTTTCTTTACTCCAAAGTCACTGTTTTGGTAGGATGACAAGCTGTTGTGACAACTCTCTACCTTCTCTATTCACAGGTGTTCCCTTTCCAAAGAACTTCCTTCAGATCTGCAAGAAGATACTTTGCCGGCTTTTTCGGGTGTTTGTTCACGTCTACATTCATCATTTTGACCGTATCATCCTCATTGGGGCCGAGGCCCACGTCAATACCTGCTACAAGCATTTTTATTACTTCGTGACAGAGCTCAACCTGATAGACCGCAAAGAACTAGAGCCTTTGGTAAGTGTGAGGTCGAGGAGAAAGCTCAAGGAGATATTCAGCCACCCTTCACTGAGCCTTTCCCACACTTACTGCAGTGGATTTTCTCAATGGTTGAACAAAGGCAATTTAAAGCAAAGAACTTGACTTCTGACCAGAGACCATCGACTGCAGCATTTGTGAGATGTAGAGTAGTCAAAGGATAAAAATACAGTGTATTTTGTATGGAAGAATACAAGCTGGGAAATGCTTTCATTTTAAAGTGGAAATTCAGTTTTCTTTCCCTCCTTCTTGTATTATATATTTTATATATAATTTTGTGCTGTCTTTTTTTCACTAGTTGGTAACAGCATGGTACTTGTAGCATCCAGTCGCATGCACATGAAGAGAACAGTGGTGTAAATAGAGGTGAAATGGGATTTTTTAGAAATGTTTTAAGTAGGTGTTTTTGAAAATATTGAGTGTGCTAGGCCTGGATCTAAGTGAGACAAATGAGGTGAGACTGAGACTCAGACAATTAACAGCGTAAGAAAACCAGACACTTCCTTTTGACTGAAGGTAGGTCATATGAAACTTATTGTTTTCAAAACGAAGGCTTCAGAAATGGAAACCCTTCTGCTGTGGTCTGCAAATGCAAGTGAAATAGAAGTGTAGGCAGATAAGAAAGACAATTCAAAAGGTTTCCTCATTGTGCGCCAACTTTTAAAGGGTATGGGGCAACATTTCTGTGTTGGCCAGAATTCTGGAAGTACTGTGTTGTACAGCTTATTCATAATGGCTGGGGTATTTTTTTCCTCAGAGGCACAAGAGCAGCAGAGATTGGCCAACACTCGCAGATGCAACACAGTCCAACGTGCTCCACTGAAAGCAGTGTTTCCTAGGAACACTGTGGAACACATCCACAGACTTTCAATTGTTCCTCACAAAGGCAGAATGCACAGATATGTACAGCATAGCTGGTATTAAATATTTCTGGAAGTGGTGGCTCTCTGGGAGCTGGAGCTATTGCAGAGTGGTACATGTATGTGCTTATGATAACTGAAGCAGAGCCAGTGAATAAAGACAAAGAGAATGGTCTTGTTTGCAGCACTTCACAAGTCCCTCTGAAAGATGCTGTATATGGCACATACAAGTAACCTGTAATGTTTCTGTCATTCCTTTGTGGGTGGAGAACTTAATACCATCTAAATGTCTGGTAAGGGTGAGTAGGTGCCCTGTAAAAGAGAACTTTGGCACACCAGGGATTCTGGGTTTGTTGTAGCTGTTGATCTCTGTAGCTGTGTTACAAATAAAATGAGGCAGGGTGGGAAAAGAGGAGACAGCTAGTCAGCTACAAGATCCTTGCCTGCTTTGACATACAAAGAGCCCAAAAATTAATTTGATGCCACAAGAAGAGATTAGCAAAATTCCTGTGCTGAGCAGACAGATGAAGGTCTGAGGCCAGAGTGGTGCAGGAGGTGGCCCAAGTCTAGCAGGAGAGCAGGCTAAGAATGCTGCATTGGTATATGCTTTCCCCTTGCATTCCAGCATTTGCTTCCCTCACAAAATTACTCTTAGTTTCAGCACAGGGTGCTTTGAACTTTGTTGAGCTGCAGGAGCTTCCAGAAAACTGCTCCACATGCATGAAAGGCACAGTATCAGCAAGATGACAAAACCCCACCTGTTTCTTACGTCTCCCTGTCCTCAACTCGGGAGGAACTAGAAATGAAGAAAAAAAATTATCTGCATTTTTGTCTTCAGCTGGGCAGAGAGAAGGGGAGGAGCTGCCAAACAAAAGCAGATATTACAAATAATCTTCTACTTCATTGCAATAGCTGAGGACAACCTGTGCCGTGCCAGGTTCGCCATGGCAGGAAATGAGCCCACATTATCTCCCTTAATTAGAAAATGGGCCAGGAGCTGATTAAATAAACAGACTGCCACATGCTTTACTAAACAGGAAGGCAACTGATTTATCACCACATCTTCAAAAAGGGAGAATAACTAGGAAGTAGGCAGTAGATAAATAGTAATATTAGCCTGCTGGCAGGACTTTCACCCTTAGTTTAAAATAGATTTTATCAGCATTTGTAAGCTGATGTAACAGTTATGAATCAAATAAGGCAAATGAGTCAAATAGGGTTCCTCCCCTCCCATTCATAACTTTTGTTAATACAGAGTCTATAGATAAAAGTGCTGCTTATCTTCTTCCCATCTTCAAGGCTGTGTTAATTTGACAGACCCCTGAGTCTCTCATGGAAAGAGTCTTTTTGTATGGAAAAAAAAAAGGAAGCTGGCACACTTACTGATCCTGCAGGTGGTCCTGAAGGAAACAAGGCATGGCCAATTGGCTAATTTGTGAGAAAACAGCAAGTCTGAGAACGCACCGGCCCTTTCCCACAGTTCACAGGCAGAAGAGGCAGTGTGCATCATAAGACCCTAGTGGCATGTCTCCAGGGGAGTTTTATCAGAAACTAAATTAAGGTTTGAGTTTAATATGTAGCATCTGTTTTGTACTCGCTTCCTGAGTGACTGATTTTATTCTCCAGTGGCACAGTTCACCTTATTTTACTTCTGAGCCTTTTTCAAGCGGTCTAGTTGTGTGATGTCTATTACAGAATCACAGAATCACAGAATCACAGAATGGCCAGGGTTGGTAGGGACCTCAAGGATCATGAATCTCCAACCCCCCTGCCACATGCAGGGCCAACAACCTCCCCATTAATGCTAAACCAGGCTGTCCAGGGCCCCATCCAACCTGGCCTTGAACACCTCCAAGGACGGGCCATCCACAACCTCTCTGAGCAGCCTGTTCTAGCACCTCACCACTCTCATGGTAAAGAATTTCCCCCTGATGTCCGACCTAAATCTCCTCTCCCTCAACTTAAAACCATTTCCCCTTGTCCTGCAGTTATCAGCCCTTTCAAAGAGTTGATTCCCCTCCTGTTGGTAGGCTCCCTTTAGGTACTGAAAGGCTGAAACGAGGTCACCCTGCAGCCTTCTTTTGTCCAGGCTGAACAAGCCCAGCTCCCTCAGCCTGTCCTCATAGGGGAGGTGCTGCAGCACCCTGATCATCCTAGTGGCCCTCCTCTGGATTCTCTCCAACAGCTTCCTGTCTTTTTTACTGCAGGCTCCACGCTTGCACGCAGTATTCCAGATGGGGCCTCACAAGAGCAGAGTAGAGGGGGACAATCACCTCCCTGTCCCTGCTGGCCACCCCTCTTCTGATGGAGCCCAGGATACCATTTGCCCTCTGAGCCGCAAGAGCACACTGCTGGCTCATGTTAAGCTTTTCATCTATCAGGACCCCCAGGTCCTTCTCCACAGGGCTGCTTTCAAGGACTGCTCCTTCCAGTCTGTACGGATGCCTAGGTTTCCTCTGGCCCAAGTGCAAAACTCTGCACTTTGCTGTGTTGAACCTCATCAGGTTCACCTGGGCCCATCTTTCCAGCCTCTTGAGGTCCCTCTGCATGGCATCCCTTCCTTCAGCCATGTTGACCACACCGCTCAGCTTGGTGTCATCAGCAAACTTGCTGAGGATGCACTCAATTCCTACATCGATATCATTGATTATTATTATTATTATTATTATTATTATTATTATTATTACTTCCATTCCATCTTCAACCTGTGTAGATTACTGCTGTTAGAGGATACTTAAAACAATCTAAACTTGCTTTTTAGTGAGGCTTTTAATGCAGCATAGCAGCTTGCTGTTCAAATGGCAGTTCAACCATGTCAAATAACATTCTTGGTTTTTTTGCTCAAGTTTGTAAGTAATAAGCATGTCTTGAGCAAAATAGTCTTGATTTGGGAAATTATGCTTCATGTATTAGCAATGAACAGAAACTTTTGCTTATTAATGAGATAATGAGAAGTAAAAGGACAAAATAATAATAATAAAAAAACACTCAGGAGAGAAACGCTTTCAAATTGAGTAAAAAACTTTTCATCCTCTTTTCAGAGGTTCAGCTTACCATGCTTGTGCTACATGTTATGTTCAACTATGGCCAGTCCCTTTGGCAAGGCCAGGGTTTATGCAGGAAGCTAGGGTTGTGATGCTTTATTTCTGCTGGTTGCTGCATGTTTTCCACTACACCAGCATGTGTTAACCAAAGGACACAGTCGCTCAGGTTGTCTCTACTCCAGCATAGTTTGCCCACAGCACCTTTGGAGGTGTGCCTTTGAAAGCAGCTATAACTTGCAAGGGGCTTTGACTTGTGTGGCTTCCCAGAACACAGGTCATCCCAGTCACCCCCTGCTACCAACACCCTGCTGGTTAGAAATGTGAGTTATCATATGCAACCTGTTAGCTGAAGGTTTGCATTCTTTGGTTTTCTTCTGTATCAGCAGATTAACTGATAACTCTCTTAGTGAGTTCTCCCCTGTTGAATATGATACTGGCAATAAGATTTCAAAGTTTAAACACATTCAGGAAATTGCGCAGTGAGGTTTATATAATGATCTAACTCTGCCTTCTTGTATTTTATGATTCAGAGCTGCATTACTGCCCTGATTACGCTGACATGAATGTGGGGCACTTTATTTTCAGTTAGCCCCTTCTTCCTTGTATCGGAGCCAGTCATTACATTATCATCTTAAGACCCAGCTGAACACTGGTTTTGCCTAGGCAGTTTCTGGAGCAGTTGCACACAACCTAGTATCAGCACAAGGCACATGGTAGAAACACTTGCAGCAGCTGTTTGTGCTTCTTCAGCCACCTGCTGAGGGTATCACACAGGATGCAGGGTACCAGCTCACGAAGTCTGCATTTCCTGGTGGGTTTCTCCATGCACATTATTTCAGGATGAAGTAATGAGAAGTACTCCGTGCAAGTGGTATCCAGATGAGTGCCGAGAGTTTTTCTGTTATGCCTTTGCTTTGCCAGCTTTACAGCAAGGCTCAAGTATCACACCTCAGCTCTGCTGTTGCTGTGCATGAGGCCCATGTAGCTGCTGTTAGACATCCAGTTTACTACAAACAGTACATCTTTTCACAACATAACTGGAAGTTCTGCTGCCTCTTTGTTTGTGCTGCAGAATGTTTATTCATTAGGCAGTTCATTGCCAGAAATGCCACAGACATTGCACAAATTCTGTAAACATAGCCCATCTGGCATTAGCTCTATCCAGAGCTTATAGTGGAAAAAACAGCAATATCAGGCTTAACAAAACATAGCGAACTGCTAGCATCTTGGTAAAAGTACTCTCAGATGAAAGATGGCTGAGTCAAAATTTGATTAAATGAGGCTTCTACTTCAGATAAATTTTTCAAGCATAAATTCTTAAACATCAATATTCCTTTCTTAATTCATTTGATTTTTTTTTTTCAAATAATTGATTTTTCTGCTTAGCTAGTTTTTTATATTCATGGTGAAAATTGGAATTTGAATTTTTCCTGTTCATTTTTTTAATTTGTACATCAGTCTTTGTGAAAGCAGCGATGGTAGCCATAAATCAATAGACTGTGAAATTAGCTGTTTCAGACTCAGAAATATAAATGATCTGCCTGTCAGCAGAAGACTTTCTGAGCTTGAAAGCAGAGAACTAATTTCATTAAAGTCACTGTGTTCTTCTTATAACTATCCCTTATAGCTACCCAATTCTATTTTTATATTGCTGCTCATTACTGCTGAAATATAGACCTTCAGTGCTGGAATGGGCTGCCCAGGCAGGTGGTGGAGGCACTGTTTTTGGAGGTGTTGAAGAAATGTTTAGATGGGACAGGGTTTAGTGGGGAAATATTCATGGTAGGTGGATGGTGGGACTGGATGGTCTTGGAGGTCTTTTCCAGCCTTGGTGATTCCCGATTCACAGCACATAGAAGAACAAGATAACAATAATATTAGCACATTGTTTGAAAGGTATCTTTGACTTTTCATCCTTCCAGACTCTCTGGTGCATTCTGTATGCTGTACAGATGGTGTAAGCTTTAGACAGGGAACACATAAGGTTTGATCTTGTTCAGTCATAGGTGCTGCTCCAGAAGGATAGCTGTTCATTCCCTGCTTAATCTATCATTAACAGATTCTGACTCTAAAATCTATCAGTGACGCTTCTGTGTGTAAAAACCACTGTACAAAAATGTCTTTAACAGTAGTGTGTGATTTAGAGCAGTATGCACGGGTATAGGTGCATGGGAGGTACACTGACTTACTGCTTGTCTGGGTATTATCCAAAAATCAATGCTAGCTAAGCATCAGTTTTAAAGTAGGCATTAGTTTGTCTTTTTTTTCTCCCTCCAATTATTTGCTTAATTAAGAGACCCCACTCAGGGAAGTTTCATCACTGTTGCTAACTAGCCACTGTTATTTCTTTCCTTAAAAAGTAAAATAAAGAAATCAAGCATTCCTTGCTACCAATCCAGTTTTTCATAGAATTACAGAATCATAGAATGTCCTGGGTTGAATAGGCCCACAATGATCACCTAGTTTCCACCCCCTTGCTACATGCAAGGTCACCAACTGCTAGACCAGGCTGCCCAGAGCCACATCCAGCCTAGATTTTTATGCAGCTAAAATATATGGTGATAATGTGCAGCATTTCTTTTTTTTCCTCTACAATAAGAACTTGAGAACATAATATTGCTGAAGAATAGAATTCTTAACTTTGATGCTCTAAAAAAGCTATGTCATAAGATGCACTACAGTGCCAGAGTTTTTGAGTAGACTGTTTCTGGCCTGTGTTTTTTGAGTCTATTTTTATCACATCAGCTGGTTTGCTTGCATGGAGTCCAAATGTGCAATGCCAAAACTAGGAGGCTGAAGGACTTTCCAGCTGACAATTTTCTGTGTGCCACTGATTCACCAGAGGTTTGGGGGTGGTTCTCTTTGGTGCCTTGGCTTAACCATTGTACCATTCTATACTTTAATGCAATTTTCTCTTTTATGAGTGCATTTATGTTTCAGTTGCTTGGTGAGTACACCACATAATTCCTATTTTAAAGTTTAGCTAGTAAATATAAATCATAGCCTGGCGAATAAAAAGGGTTTCTCCAAATTAATCCACATTTCATGGTCTGTAATAAATAACAACACATTTGTACTTCAAAGAAATGATTAATACCAGATTGAAAGAGCTACGGGTAACAGTGCAGAATAGAGTAAGAAGAGGAAACTTTGAAGGAGTTTAGACCTCCGAATGTGTTCAGTTCTGCAAAACATTAGAAGAGAAAATAACTACAAATAGCATCCCTTTGATAGTTTTGCAGTTTTTTCAGGTCATGTTATAGGGAACTGCTACAACATTTCAGTGGTAGAAAAGGAATGACAGTCAAGAAATCTTTTTCATTATTATTTAATTAATGCTTCTGAAGAGCTAATGTGAATCTTGCATATTCAGTATTTTATTTGTGCTTGTTCGGTAAGCATGGGGAATATCTGACTTTGCTATGTTAACTAAGATAAAAGAACAGAAAAATGCAGTGGTGATTTTTCACCAAAACTGTGAGAAGAATGATGGGAATCCCACATGCTTCCTGGGTTTTGGAAATACCTGTGTCCTGCATTAGCACCTCAGCTGTTGTACTGCGCTGTTAGGGCCCTTCAACAAAATGCCATACCTTGTGCTTCTCTGCGTAGAGTCAGTCAGCTGCCCTTGCTAGACTGATGCAAGGGGGTGTTCCACTGCTGGAATGATGTCAGTCTTCAGAAACAGAAGACTGCTTTATGAAGCAGCAAAATTTAGTGTTCCTTAAACTCAAATCAACTTGAAATTTTGGATGGGTATTCAAAATATGTCTATCATTTCTTTCTTTTCTGTAGCACTTGATGACATAATCCCATACTCTTGCTTGCATAACAAGGCAATTGTGAACACGTTAAGAAGCATAAGGTTCAGGAAAGCTTTTAGATCTAAGTAAAAATGTATATTTTCACAATTTGAACAGTACTTCTTAAGTGTTTCTTTCTGGTAATAATGAGTTTTGGGTTGGCCTTTTGTTATTCTTTTTAAACCCAGACCTACCAGAAAGCTAAGAAGCAGAATTTTTTCTCACAGCCAAAGGAAGAAATTTAGTGCCACATAAACTTGGTCGTTAAAAGAAAAAAAAAGGAAAATATTGTGTCATTTGAAAAGATATGTTAGTGTACAAAATAACTTAGTGTAAAACATCATGTAAAAAAAGAATTATAGGTCATAGTGATGAATTTACATGTTCTGAAAAAAAAATGAACTCTGCAAAAATTGTTACAAATGTGGTTTCACCATTCCTATCCTGGTTAACTTGCCATCTGAATATAGATCTGTTGTGCAGCACTGGATCTCAGACCAGGTGATATTTGTTATTCCACAGCAAACAGCCTCTTGTGACCAGGATACTAAGCCTTGTCCACATGTTGCTTTGTCCGTTGCTGAAGTCTTTGTGAAGAAAAAACAGCCACAAGGGTAGCAAAAGTTGTAGACCTTTGTGCTTCAGAGAACAGCATGTAAATGCTCTCTTATGCCTTTTGCTTGCTCCTTCATTTACTCTGTGGTTCTGATTTGAACAACTGAATGTCTGTGACTGAAGGATGTCCTGTGGGCTTACTGCAGATCCTCCTTCTCCACGTACTGCTGGGAATCCAATGGATTTCCCTCTTCCTCATGGGAGCAGGTAGCAGAAAGCTCTCCCAGGGATGCTGGTGCTGCATGAGTGCCTTCATGTCTAATGTCATTGCATTGGTTAATTTTCCAGGTGTTTTTACAGTGCTGCTGTTCATACTGTAACCCATATGTATTCATCCACTTTCCCAACAGTTTTAGCCTCAGATGGACTGTGGATCCCTCCTGCTTCCATTGAATTCTGCTACTAGTGTAAGATGTGTGCACCTTATGTTTTGGATACTGCTGTGACTCACCACACAAGTCTAGCAAAATTATTTTCTTAGAAGAATGTTATTCTTTAGTGGGGAACTCATTCTTCGTGTAACTCATGTCAGCGTGTCCCTATATGTAGGTTTGTCCCATTAAAAAAATTTTTCTTCAGCTACTCATTAACTCTATAAGATGTCAGAGGGATTTTTCCCATTCTTTTTCCACTTTATTTGAAGTGGAGAGCAGAAATGAAAGCACTTAGTTACAGACTTCTGTGCCAAATGTATTTGTCCAGCATGTTAGCGCAATAGTGAGAGGGGAGGACTGGGCATCTATCAGAGATAAAGATTACCCTTTTAAGATTCAGTGCTGCTTCCTTCCTTTCTTCTGGGAAATCATGTTGATTCTTCCTGAAAGCAGTTGAGGAAGGAATGTATCCTTCTGTGAAATCACATATGCTAAGGAAACAGATGGACTTGTGATACTTACAGAGTGGCTTGCCAGGGCAAATGAGAGAGTACTTTAAGAACTTGACAAAGAACATTTCTCTTAAAGTTACTTAGAAGTTATTTCTTAAATTCTCCTTAGCAACTGGTTTCTGGACATATTGGGCCAAAGTTTTATTTTCTACTTTCTTTGAAAGCTCCACTCATGTCTGCCTTCATTGTTGGAATTAATTGTGTGATCTAAAAATGGGAGAAGGTACAGGTCTGAATGCAGCAACACAGAATAATACTCTGGAGTTCTGAAGAAACTCTGCTGAATACTGGGCTGTGGGTATTTGCTGAGGGCAGTGCTACGTGTGTTCAGTTCTGCACAACGTTACAGGAGAAGATGCTTACAAAGAGCACACTCCTTTCCCTCACACTGTCACTGTGACAGAGGCTAGCTGGTTCATAATTGTAACAGCTACACAACAGTCTCCTTGAGAAACTATTTCCTGTTTATTTTCCTCCCTTCCACAAAGCATGTACCAAACCACACTTCTAAATATAGTGATTATTTTATTTTTTTTTTAGAGAAGCATTTCCAGCTCCTTGCCTGAAATAAGTTAAAGTGTATACGCATGTGTGCAGAACTGCAGTGGGACTGTGGTTCTACATTTCTGTGTCCTTCATTTACCCATAACAGATTAGGTCGACACGGAAGCCTTTAAGTTTCAAGGATGTTCTGACTTTATAAGTTGCCCAAACCAAACCAAACCAAGCCAAGTCAAGCCAGTGCAGGAACAGAAGGCTCTTAAAGTAGAAGCAGGGATAAAACTGCAGAGTCTTATACTGCAATGCCGTCATGATGGGATGGGGGAAACAGGAGTTGGGAAGAAGACAGTGGATTTCAGGGACTGCTGATCTCATTGTTCAACCAAGCAATGTTGCAGGAGCAAGGAGATGAACAGGTGTGTGCAGAATTTGTGTTACACTAAGGTGAATTCTCTACTAATAGCAAAGTTTGGAATGGTGTTCTAAGTGCACAGTCAGTGATAATTGAACAATGAAAAACCTGCAGCTACAGTTCATTGATAGTGGAACGACGTAGGCACTCACTGTTGTAGAGCCCTGTTGTAGAGTTTACAGACAATCCTACTCTTCCTTTGCCTGTGTCTCAGTTCCTACCTCTGATGCTATTTTTTTTCCCTAAAGTAGGAATGGAAATGTATTTTGAATGTTGAATGAGTCACTTTCAGTGTTTTATTGTGCCAAGTTTACAAAGTGCCTGGTGCTGCCTGCCTTACAACCCTGATGCTTTTCTGTAGAGAGGATGCTGCTGCCCAGCTGCCAACATCCTCTCAGCGGCTCTGCAGGACAAAGTGGCTGTGCTTCACCTCAGAGACCTGCATGGTCACTGCACGTGCAGTGCAGACGTGTAGGATTACTGCTGCCTCAAGAAGCATTAGCACCTAATGAATCTTCAGATAAGGAAAATAAATTAGTCAAATCTGAGGATGAAAATGTATGTTTTGAAAAGGAGGACTGCTTCCAAGCAAGTTTTTGTCATATCCTATGTGTGCTGGGTTATAGTTAAGTTCCACATTTGGTATTTGTTGCTTTGAAGGAATAATCCTGGGCTGTTTTTGTTTGTTTGTTATTTTTAAAATAACATTTAACAGGAAATTAAATGGCAGACAGAGTTTTCTATGAACATTTATCTGTGTCATCTGTAACAAATTTGAGGGAAAAGCAACTACGAGTTTGGACTATAAGTGCTGTATCTGTTATGTTGTCTTTGCAGCAATAGTAAATGACAGTATTCCGTTCTGTAATCAGTCTGTAATCAGCTAGAAATGAAAACTAATTAAAACTGGAAAGGAAAAAAAAAATCCAACAATTTCACTTATTTTGTAACTAAATGATCTAGTTAGCCCGGAGTAATGTGGAGATACAAGACTATCCAGATGGCTTTTACATGAGGTTGTGTTATGAATGACAACAAATTACTCAAGCAATCTAGGGGGAGTTTCAGAAAATTCTGACAACTTTATGTACATCAATAGATGTTCCAGAGGAAATGCTATACAGGTCTGGAGACATCGTGAGAGGGGAGCTGTAAGGACAAGCTGCACAGCCTTAGTGGCACTTACATGCTTCTGCCTTTCAACCCTGAGGTCAAATCTGGGACTTCTTCTCTCACTTATACACCTTTTGGCAAAACTCTTATGAAATAGCAGGCTTTTGGATCTTAACTTGCAGCTGTCCCTACTCTGTAAAGAAGAGTTGCCCTCTGTTCAGAGCAAATCACATTTTCACATCTGAATTCTGACAGAAAGTCAGGAAAGTGACAAAGTGACTGGCCATCTGATACTCTTTTATACAGTTTATGTGGAGAAATATGAAGGATTTTATAGAACAGAGTAGTCAGCTGCTGGATCAAATTGCCTTTAATTCACGTCAAGTCAAATCAGATCCTGCAGTGGATGCCAACCCCCATTTCCAAATACGGTCTGAATGCTACAAGATCCCATCCTAGAATCAGATTCCACAGATCTGGTTGAGTCCTAAAACGATTTGCCTTTTGTGTCTTTCTTGTGAAATAATTGGGTAAACATTATATTTCCCTGTTTCCTGTTGGCTGCAAGTGCAATGACAAGAGTTGGAATCCTGTTCCTTGCATTAAGTTAAAAGGCTTCCTGCCTGACTACTTTGTTATGTGTGGGATGCAGCACCTTTTACATGGTCTGGATAGGAAATTAGCAAGGTACTAAAGCTGTCAAAAGTGACAAAACACAGCATGCTAATTGCCAATTATCTTCACCTTGAAACTGACAGAGAGGAGCAGAAACATGGTGGCATATAAAGCTGTGTAAATTGGCACAAATGCAGAAGTGGTAATTGGGAAGAGGTGTGTGCAAATCTTTAAACAAACGTCCTTTGCATTTTAATTCTCCCTTCTTGTTTTACAGAAGGAGATGACAACCAGGTTGTGTCACTGAAGAGCCACTCACAGAAGAGAACATGTCCAGTTTCATCCTTGCTGCAGAGTTCCAGAACATGGCAGCCTTTGCAGAATGCATCTGCTTTCAATCCAAGAAAGCAGAAAAGATGGGAACTGCAGTTACTTTCACAAAAGTTTTCCACTACTGTCAGTGTTCCTAACCCAGAGTATGCTGCTAGGAACCTCATCCGGCTGACGTGAGGGAAAGAAGAATCGACTTCATATTAATCCTAGCTTCTTCATTAAGGCTAAGAACCTCTTGAGGCGCAAGTAATGACTGACCATGTTCCTGCTGCTAAAGCCCACTGAAATTCAGGTCCCTGGGCTGACCTCCGGATCCACTGTATTCAAATGAAACTATTACTAGCTGCAATGTTGTTTTCTTTTTATTTTGCTCCTCAGTTTATGCTTTGTTTCCTAAATGAAGTGGAATATCGAGTCAGTCTGGAGTTACAGAGAACTTACCTGAACATCTCCCATCCATCACCAGACCACTCAAGGCTTGGCTGCTGTTCCCAAATGCCAGAGAGCCTTGTGTTTCCACAAACACAGCCCCGTCCTTTTGCTGACCGTAGAATTGCAGAATTGTTTGTGTTGAGAGGGACATTGAGAGTTCATGTAGTCCTACTCTCCTGCAATCAAAAGGAACATCTGCAAGGACATCACGTTACTTCGAGCCCGGTCTAGCCCTGACCTTGCTGACCTCATCAACAGCTTGTGCTTCATTGCAATTCCTAATGGGGTGATGGAGGGTCAGCCTCTGATCTCAGCTACAGGAGCTCCAGACACAGCCCTGCAATGTTGATGTCTGTCTTCAAATTCTTACTGTGACTGACAGCAAATCTGCTCAGTGTTTCTGCATTACATAAGAAAGCACGTATATTGTCAGCATTTCCTGAAATACCCTACAAAGTGCACCAGTGCATGATGTAACTTGATGTCCTATGATCCCCTTAGAGGAAGGACAGCTTTCATTCTCCCAAATGTTTAATCTTTTCAGGGGAAAAGAAATGTAATTTCGGTAACTGGGAGGAAGATGAGTAAAGATGAATAGTATAACTGTCAGACCAGGAGGGACTGAGCAAAGGACTCTTTTGCATCTGAATTGTGCTAGCAGTGTGGCCTTATTTCTGCACTGGAGAATATTTCTCCCCAGTTCTTAGTCCAACTTAGCACATTGGTAAACAGCCTGGAGGGATGTAAACACCGTAGATCCAGTCTTCTGTGTCAAATATACCCTGATGAAAGGCTTTCTTAAAAAAAAAAAAAAAAAATTAAATTAGAAAAAAAAAAAGAAGCAAAAAGCAATACTTAGCAGATCGCAGGAGAGGTTTAGCTGAATAAATGGGGATTGAATGGAACACACCTACGTATTCTGTGCCTTCTGATGAATTTTGCACATTTTTGCTATTGTGAAAGATTACTCTTTCCTTTTTAAGTGCTGAACCCTATTGCTGCCTTCCCTACAAGCGAGTTAGGTATGTTTACTTCTTCTGAGACATTATCAGAATGAAATCTCATGGAGTATCCAGTGATTGGAACATTAGAAAATAGAGGTGTAGCAGTGATTAAGAATAACCACAGTCCCTTTGTAGTTCATGTTGTCGTGTATTCTGCCTTTCTCGCTTGCTTGCTTGCTTAAAATAGAGCTTATAAATCTTGGTGATGCTGTTCTTGCTGGGAGAAATGGCTTTTGTCTGTGAACGTTCAGCATAGCTAGGTGGAGACTTTTCTGCATCTTTAGAATGACACAAGGAGTGCCATCCTTTGCTTTCAGGGAAGTAGGCTGAAGTGTCCTTCCTCTTCCAGTATTACTTTCAGTTAGGTTTATTCTTTGTGGGTTGCATGACATAACACCTCTGGGGTGCTGGCACTCGGGCATGGTATAACTGTCTAGTGGTATTCATTGCCAAAGCTATTGCTGGGCTTTGCTGCTTCATTTTAGATGTAATGATAAATGTTGTGTCCTTGGAAGAAGGCTACACGGATATGCGTGGAATTGCAGCCTTGATTACATCTGAAAAGGTTTCTTACACCTTCTCCAAAGCCTGCCAGGTCATTGTCCTGTTGGTAACTGGAGCTGTAGTTGATACAGTGTACTTGAACTTCACTGTTGTCAGTTCCCATCTTCTCTTCCTATGGCTGGGCAGTACTGCAGTGCTGTGTATTAAAGATTAACATAACGGTCAAAGTGCCATTGCAGAAATTGAGAAACAGTATTTTTGCATAAAATAATCTGTCCTTCAGTTTGTTCTGGTCCTTACCATAAGCTGTCTTGAGTCTAATTACTGTAGCGATGTCTGGAAATGCAGAAGAATTTGCTCCCATTTACTTTGAATTACTTTTGAATAACCTTATAAACGCGTTAATCTCAGCATGTTTGCAAAAGTTCTTTGTTGGAGTGTGTTTATTTTTCTAAAACCATCTTTCAGTTTCCTTGGCTCTTGTGTTTCCTTTTCTAGCATTAGGAGGCAAAGGAGGGAATATTCACTGTGGAATCCTAGAGGATCTGTGTTTGCCAGGGCCAAAATCCTGACGAGTCTAATTGGAAAGGGATTTCAACCCAGGAGTTGAACCACCACACGTTGCACTTGGTTTGGTGGTTTGCTCTGATGGGAAGAAGGTGGAGTTTTGCCCCAGCTTGTGTTTTCTCTGTGAGCATTGAGCTCTTTCTGTCGGTCCCACTGGTGTTGTGACAGGCACAGGCCCAAGTTCTGTGTGTAGGTAGTAGGGCAGAGGCCTTTTGGCAGCCTCTTCACTTTATATCTGTGCCACGCTAAGGGCGGTGTGATGCCTGGGCATCGCAAATCTGTTGAGCTGTATTTGCTGTGAAAAACATCCAAAGCCAAATTGAAACTTGCTAGATGATGAAATACACTTCCTCCAGATGGCAGGGTTGGGTCCGTGGCCAAATGTTTCCCAACAAGTACTACTTTCACTGCAGAGGTATCCTGCCCTGGCCTTGCCATCCTGTGCCATGGGCCATTTCTCCATTTCCCGCGCTTGGTACTTGATATCTTGTTATGAATAATGTCTGGAACATGGCACTGCTACATGAATATGTCAAGTTACTCTTCCCCTGGAGGAGAGAGGGGCAGCAGCCTGTTGGATCCAGATCTGAGGCATTCCAGCTTTATCAGCAATCTGCTTGGGGCCACATCCAGATGACTCTTGTTCTGGGTGTTGATCACAGGTCCTGATTTATGTGATTCCTCAGGATATGTCAAGAGAAATCTATTTTAAATGTGATGGTATGCAAAAGCGTGCATTCCACCTACTGAGAAAATCTTTCTACTTGACCTTACCATTTATGTGTCTTCCTAATCATTCTCCAGCGTGTGTCCTATTAGCATTTCATGTGGTTCTGGAACTATGTTTTGTTTTGCTTTATTTCTTGCCTTTCAATAAGATCTTTTTTTCTTTTTTTCATACCTAGAAAAAATCCTGTGAGTCTGGCAACTATCTTAAGAGGTGTTCTTAGTACTGAGCTTCAAGGCACTCTAAGTGGGATCACTTCAGTTGATAGAGGCCACAGCCACCTTTATTTCAGGACTCCTGTGATACCAAAATTGCCTTCAGTGATTAAAGACTGATTAATAGCTTTCATTGATTCGTCTCTGCCATAAGAGATTTTGTGATGAACTTCTGCTTTGTGTGAATGTAGGTTAGTGCTAGACTGTAGCAACAAATCTAATATGAAAAAGATCTTAACGTCCCTTATGTTTAGTGAAGGATGGAGTTCCAGGGACTAGAAAGGGAGGCTTTTCAGCAGCAGTGAAATTGATTATTCCCTTTTGGATATGAGAAAAGGTGAAAACTTGAGTTTTTCCGAGAACTCAAGCTCTAAGAAGCAAAACTCGTTGCCATACAATAGTCGTGGTTAATTCTGCTGACCAGTGCATTTGTTAAGAACAGGGCAGGAGGACAGGAGAAAAAAAATGTAACTCAGACCTATTTACACTTAAGGAAGACACGGAGAAACCTAAGGGGTAAACACCATCACAGTAATCATGCACGTTCCCAGGACTGTGTGGAGAGGACACGGAGAGAATGGTGCCCTTGTGAGCAAGTATCTGGACCACGATTAGTGATAGCCTCTCAGGTCTTCATCGTTCTTATTAATTAGGATTCCAGGTTGTTTCCAGCCAAAGGCAGCCGCCTCTCCACCACAGAAATTTAGATCATAGAATCATAGAATGCCTTGGTTGGAAGGGACCTCAAGGATCATGAATCTCCAACCTCCCTGCCACAAGCAGGGCCACCAACCTCCCCATTTAACAATTGACCAGGCTGCCCAGGGCCCCATCCAACCTGGCCTTGAACGCCTTCCGGGATGGGACATCCTCTCTGGGCAGCCTGTGCCAGCACCTCACCACTCTCTCTGTAAAGAACTTCTCCCTGACCCCTTAAGATTAACCTTAGTCTTCCCTCCTTCAACTTAAAACCATTTCCCCTTGTCCTGCTGTTACCAGCCCTTTCAAAGAGTTGATTCCCCTCCTGTTTGTAGGCTCCCTTTAGGTACTGAGAAGCTGCAATGAGGTCACCCCGCAGCCTTCTTTTCTCCAGGCTGAACAAGCCCAGCTTCCTCAGCCAGTCTTTGCTGTGGAAGTGCTCCCAGCCCTCTGATCATCTTCGTGGCCTCCTCTGGACCCTCTCCAACAGCTCTCTGTATTTCTTGTATTGGGGAACATAGACCTGGACACAGTGCTCCAAACAGGGCCTCCCAAGAGCAGAGCAGAGGGGGACAATCACCTCCCTGTCCCTGCTGGCCACCCCTCTTCTGATGGAGCCCAGGATACCATTTGCTTTCTGAGCTCAAGAGCACACTGCTGGCTCACGTTAAGCTTTTCATCTATCAAGACCCCCAGGTCCTTCTCTGCAGGGCTGCCCTCAAGGACCACTCCTTCCAGTCTGTACGGATGCCTGGGATTCTTCCGGCCCAAGTGCAAAACTCTGCACTTTGCTGAGTTGAATCTCATTTGATTCACCTGGACCCACCTTTTGAATCTGGAGATCAAGCTCCAAGGACTAGTTGTTTTCTTTTGAAAATACAGAACAAGGTCTTTAGCCCCTTTAGACTTAGGTTGAACAAGTTATACGTCCTGGAGCCATCCTGCAGGAGACCATGCCTTTCTTTTGCTTTTGTCTTTCCTACGTGTTTTTTTCTTTCCAAGTACCTGCTGGCACTTCAAAGCAGGATGCACTATATATAAAATAAGAATATACTTGCTATTGTAGAACATGTTTAAATTTTGGGAGGATTTTTGAGGAGGGGGATAACACAAGTGGTCAGTGATCAAACTTCACATATATTGAAAGATTTTGAAGGCATTTTAATAATTTTACTAAGAGTTCTGAGGGCGAAGCAAGCCAAATGAGTTGTAAGAACCTGATAGTGAAACACATTTAGATCCAAAATGATCAAAACCACTTTTTGATGTATTTTATACTAATGAGAAAAGCAGTGGTTTTCAGGATTTAATCAAGTAAGTTGGAACTCTTAGAAGTAATTGCTTCTTTTCTGTTTTAGTAAGTTTTCCGTCCTGTTGTAAAGATAGATATAATATAGCAAAGAGATACTACAATATTCTTCCAGGAGAATAAAAACTGAATTGCTTTTTTTGAATTTGTCAGATGTGTATGTGTGAATGCACACAGGTATGTTTCAGTGGGTGTGCAGTGTGCATTCCCGGTGTGTAGATAAGCACAGATACATGTCCTGAGCTTTACCATTGAATATGTATTTTTCTTGTGCTATTTTAAGGGGATATTTCTAACAAACAAGTGCTTGATTCCTTTTCCTCCTACATGAATCAGTGTTGTTTGATTCCTTTTTTAATGATGTCAGATGTGTCTTAGACTCTTTTTGTTTTGTTTGTTATTAAATAAGTTGCAGCTGTAAGAGAGACCGACTGGAAGAGAGACCAACACTAACTGTCGTAGTCATTAAAAGAACACCAGATTATTTTTCACATCAGTCCTAAGTAGATGAAGCTGTAAAATCCAAATATTATGAATAAATGAAATGTAATCTTGAGGAATATTGTGAAGTTGTTTGGAGTCTATCTCTTTGGACAGAAAAATGCAGATGGTGTTTGTACTGCAGGATGAAATTTCCTGATAGGCTCATAGAAGTTAGAGACAGCTAAGATCAGTCACAGCTGATGATCCAGCTTCCATGCAGCCCTCTGGCACTGGGGTGACACCAGGGGAAATGGAGCAGATGTTGGTTGGCCATGCAAGTGGCCCTCCTGGTGCTCTGCTGGCCTGCTGTCCTCACCCACCATTCCTCAGGCTCAGGTAGCTGCATCGCGCTCTGCCGTCGGTTCCTGATGGGATACCCCAGGTCAAGAGAGATGGGTGTCACCAAGCCAGCTGAAGGCAGAATTTCATCTCCTGACAGCAAAGCTAAGGAGCCTTTGTTGAGTTTTGTAGGTCACGGAAAGAAGTGAAGGCCTGAGGGAAAAACGGAAACTGTCTGCTGCATGTGGACTTAGCTGGGAGTCGGGGGACCCGTGACACCACAAGGAGATGGGGAAAGTGGGATGTGAGTCAGCTAGAGAGCTGAAGGGGAGCAAGCAGAGGGAAAGGAGGTTAAGGATAGCTGTGGGATAGGTTGGGACCACATGCTTCTGGACTTTGGGTGTCTCTGATGGAGCTGAAGGTTAGCATGTTAACTGGTGGATGACTGGAAGACAGCTGCTAAAAGGAGCTGAGCTCAGCAGAGCTGAAAGAATCCCAGTGGTGGGAATACCAGGATGGTACTCAAGGTAGCGTGCGAATACTGTAACATGGGACAGATCTGCTGCCATGCAGAGTTGCCCATTACATGCTGGATGAAGAGGCATCCTCGTAAGATCAACAGGAAGAGGTGTAGAATCTTGCCAATGGAGAGGAACAACCCAATGCATGCCGGGGGCACCTGGCTGCAAAGGAGCCTGGCAGGAAGTGACCCGGGGTCCTGGTGGTCACCAAGATGACCGTGACCCATCAGCCCTCCCTGGAGGCAGAGACAGAGGCATCGGGGCTGCATTACACAGAATTAGCCTGACTATTGTCAGCAGGTTCAACCTGGAGAGGCCAGTGGGGCATCCTCAGGTATAAATACCAGGTGTGAGGAGTGGAGAACAGAGAGCCAGACCTTTCTCAGTGGCATCTAGAAGAATCAGCAGTTTCTAGCAGAAACACTGGACCCAAAGTGAAGTACAGGAAATTCAAACATAAGGAAAACCTTTGTTAGTGCTGTAGAACACCGGTGCAGGTTTCCCAGAGAGGCTGTAGGGTCTCCATCCCCAAAGATACCAAAAATCCCACTGGGTACAGCCTCAGCAACCTGCTCAGTGGCCATGCTCTGGGTGTGGGCTGGACTGGTGGCCTCCAGCTGCAGTGGTGTGCTGGTCACAGCATGACACCATCAGAATCTGCTCTGTTGCTGCCATTTTGAGCGTCCAGGCAAGAGAAGACATTCACTGTCAGGGGAAGGAGCTGCTCCTCTGCTGCATGCAGCTCCCTGGCTCATTGAAGCCACTTCCTAGGTCAGCTGAGGAGTGAAGCAGCCAGGGGAAGTGTCACAGCTAGCCTGCACTCCCTGTAGCACTGGGAAACATTGTCAGCTGCATCATTTCCATCACATATGCAATGCGTGGCACTCCCTGCTGCTGCACAGCAGGGGGCAAAGCAGAATTCATCCTCCCTGTTTTTCACATTGCTCTTCATGGTCCCCAGAGCCAGCATAAAGCAGAAGTGATGCAAACTCAGCAGGAGATACTTCAAAAAACAGAGAACTGTGCCTGATGAACAAAGTAGTTCTGACATACAGCAGGTGGACCTCATGAGTCAAACCCCTCGATTGTGTTTAATATATCACAGCAGTTAGAAGCAATACAAGTAAGTTGGCTGGTAATCCAATTCACACTGGGTGCACATGTACCATTAGTAGCAAAGTGAAAACCAACGTTACTCACATCCCTAAAAGCCACATACCATGTAATTACTGGCCATTCAGCAACAAATATGACACAAGGAGTGGTGGTAGTTAGAAGGAGGAGGTGGCATCTCATTATACGGGGAGTAAACTAAGCCCCTCTCCTGCTACTGTATGGTATCACTATCAGGACTTGGGCCATGGAGTCCTCCTGGAGCACCAGGAAATCCTGCCTGGCCAGTCAGCTCTGCAAACCAGGACACTTGTGTGTTTACTTCAGCTTTGAGCACCTGACACATTAATTTCTGCTATACAACGGGCAGCAACTCAGCTGCCTGCTGAGAGGTGTTGATCCTCCAGTGTGTGAAGGGAGCAAAGTGTGAACACAGCCACCTCCACTGAAGTTGGTGCATCTCACAGTGTGGTGGCAGCCTCTGGCTCAGTGGTGCTACCATTTAGACAATGCATAGGATTAAGTGTTTTCTACCTTTCCTAATGGAAACAAGAATCAGTTCTACACCCACGTGTAAGATCTACTGAGTTAAGACCCAGAATTAAACCGCCTCTTCTCCCATTTGCCATCACACTAAACCCAAAGTGGGCCCCCAGCACAAGAAAAGACGCAGATCTCTTGGAGCATGTCCAGAGGATCATCTAAGATGATCAGAGGGCTGCAGCACCTCTCCTATGAAGAAAGGTTGAGGGAACTGACGTGCGGAAAATCAAACCCTATAGCCTGTAAGGATATAGAGAAGGTATGTTTTATTGGCAACTGTGCAAAAGCCCTGGTGCAAGGGGGATAATTCCTCCAAGCTTGCACACTGTCTAGAAAAACTGTGCTACAGATATAGGCCAAACTAATACATAATCAATAGTTTCCCAGAATTTGGATACACATTTATTACACCCCAAGGCATGCAGACCCTCCCCTGTTGTGCGTGCGTAGTGGGTCATGGGTTGAAGAATTTGTTATCTTTCTCGTGAAGGCTTCTGACCTTCCTCACCATAACTCCTGACAGAGGAGGGGGGGCATCCCCCAAACTAGTTTTGTCTTACTCTGTGGACATCTAATCACCTCCCTGCCAGATGTCTCAAACCTTATCAGCATGGCCTTCATCCCCCTCGCTATCCCAGACTGTGTCTGCTATCCCCCTTTCTCTAACAAGCTCTACATTCCTGCTTCTATAAACTATTCCTAACTATCCCCCTCTATCCCCTCCCCTATTCTCAGTTACTGTGAAACCTTCTTTTTGCTTTTTTCTTATGGGGCCCCTTTTCCACCTTTCAGAACTGGGCTTGTTTAGTGTGGAGAAGGGAAGGCTCTGGGGAGAACTCATTGTGGACATCCAATACTTGAAGGGAGCTTATAAACAGGAGAGAGAAAGAAGGTGTGAATCATGATAGGAAACGGGAGAATGGTTTTAAACTGAGACAGGGGAGGTTTACGTTAGATATCAGGAGGAAGTTTTTCACTCAGAGGGTGGTGAGGCACTGGAGCAGGTTGCCCAAGGAGGCTGTGGATGCCCCATCCCTGGAGGCATTCAAGGCCAGGCTGGATGTGGCTCTGGGCAGCCTGGTCTGCTGGTTGGTGACCCTGCACACAGAGGGGGTTGAAACTGGATGAGCGGTTGTGCTCCTTTTCAACCCAGGCCATTCTATGATTCTATGATCATAATAATCATGTTAATACTGTATGTAATTAATCTGCGTGCTCACTTAATTTTTTAGGTAGCTATGGCATGATCAAGCACAAGGAGAAAAAAAGCATGCTTAGTAGACAAACTCTTCAGAAAAATAAAAAAGGGGAGAAACAACAAAATCCTATTCATTTAATGCACTGCATTTATCTTTCTCACACACCGCGGTATGACAGTGAGTTTCTAAGCTGATGCATATAGCCTTGAAGCAGAGCTGGTGTTCTTAGTGAGCAGGTTTCAGATACAGGCCACCCTTCAATACAGGTTTCTGTGCTAGGTAATGCTAGGTATGGTTGTGAATTCCCCTGTTCACAGCTGGTGTGGTAGCAGTCTCTGTGACCTGCAGGCAGTACACAAAGCAGGACACTGAGCCAGGTGAATACGGCAAGCAGCTGGGAGGGAAGTTCAACCCTTTACAGAGGCTGGCAGAACCCCTTTCCACAGATTCCTTGGAGAAGTTTGTGTATCTTGAAGTATGTGAAAGGGGATTCTACATTTATTTCAGCAGAAAAACTGAGTGTAGTGTGTTCCAAAACCAAGGGGAGCTAGGCCTAGCTGGGGGATGAATTTTTGGCTAAAAGTGCCTGGGTGAGTCAGAAAAAGGTGGGGAAAGGTGTATTTTCCCCTGGTTTGTTTATTTATTTATTTTTTAACCCTCTCAATCTCCTAAAAGTAACCAAAAGCTCATGAGAACTGACACTTCTGCAAGTTGTCATAAAGCTTCTGTCTCAGGGCCATGAGGCGAGAAGTGAGCACAGGGGCACCCCATGGTGCCTTGTGAAAGCAGGGGTCCTGGCTGCCAGAGCAGGGATGGAGGCCACATCCTTTTTCTCAGTAACTGCATGCAACACTGAAGAACATAAAATCTCAAGTTTGCTCTCAAACACAAATACTGATCATGTTTTTTTCTAACTGCTTTCCCATGAGCTAGTAAGTTGATTCCTATGGTGTGGCTAGCAAGGCACCAGTGGCTGGGAGCACCAGTACTTGTATGTGGATTTGTAGATTGAAGTTTAACCCTCGATACAGATCTTGGCTGGATGATGGTATGCCAATAGCATTTATGTACCACCTTCAGAAAACGCTGCTGCTTGCTCAAAAGGAACAAGAGGGGTACAGAGCAAGCAACCGGTACTGCCAGCAAGTGAAGGGGAAAGCTTCTTGTTGGAGCCAGTGAAAGAACAAAGGTGAAAAGTGAATTGATGTTCAAAATGAAGCAGAACTAATAGTTTTCTGAGCATAATTATTTTTCACAGGTTATTATGAAATTCCTCACAGTACTTTCTATTTCTTGAACCTTCCCTAGTACTGGTTTTGGGTAAGATCAGGTGAGGACAGCATTTGGCCTGGGAATGCACTCCATGGGTGGGGAGGAACTATCAGCTCCACTGAACACTTGTCTGGGCCTCTTCTGCAGAACTTGAGAAGTGTGAAAAACTGCAGAGCTGGTCCTAAATAGAACATGCTTTTATGTCTAAGGAGCAATACGTTTTCAAAGGCCATGACATAAATTTAACAGGATTTCTCTCATTAACTTCAATCGTGTAGCAATGCTTATCCATTAAAATGACAGGCCATATAATTATTTCTTGAAAAATGAAAATGGAGTAGAATCTGTCATCTATGGCATACTGACAATGAGGCTGTTGTAAGCCAATTGCAGGACAGCTAAGAACAAATGCTCTGAAATTAAGCCTACTAATACAGTCATGCACATCTATTATTTTCTGTAAGGAAGCAAAATGCATATGCCTGGCTTTAATTTCAGTATTTGTTGTTAATGCTAAAAGATAGCTTAGCATGTCAGCTTTGAAAATAATGGTGAACACCCCTAGTTAAAGAGCAACACGAATCTTTTCTGCAACTGCAAGCAGAGACCTGCATAGTGTGTCTGCCAGGACTACTGCAAGGAAATGGAAGGTACCTGAAATCCACTGTGTGCAGCTGCCACTCACTGGCTGTACCGGCCGTGCGTGCACACAGGTGAAGGCGCTGGCACAAATGCTGTACCACACATTTTCGGTAGATGACGTGCTCCACGTCTGCTCAGTGGTGTCACACGGGACAGCACGTCTGAGGCAGGCCAGGCACCAGCAGCCTCTGTGCATTCTCTCACCAACATCTTCCAAAGCCTTGGTATACACTCCTACAGGTCCCCTCCTTGTTGCCCCTCCCAGCTGCTTGGAGGGCTTGTTAATCTCCTGACAATGTAGGAGAGAGGTTGAGCTTCCCTTTGTCTCTGGAAAGCAACGCTCTTCTCTATGATGTCTTTTAATGAAAAGCCTTCAAGCGATCAAGATTTGAAAACTGGCAGCTATTGCCCTTTGAAATGAGTGCCTCCCAGAAGGGTGACTGTGCTTAAGATTCGTTTCACTCGGCCACGAATGGCCGAAACTGCAGGCTGGAACTCTGTGTGCCGCACCACAAACACCCTGAATTCCTCCATCAGCTTTGTAATTCTTGCTTATATGAGTAGTGAGGCTCAGCTGCACGCCACGTGAATGTTGGCTAAATAAACCAACTGTGAAATTCTCTTTTCCTGGCACACTGTTGTGTTAAGGCTTAGGTTGTTGTTGTTGTTGTTTTTTGTTTTTCCTCTTCACGGTTTTGTTTTGCAACACTTTCCTCTCCATGCTCTTTATTTACAACACCGAGCGACGTTTCCTTCTGCAGTCAGCAGAGGGAGATACGTCCCTTACATAAAACCGCAAGTCAGGCCGGCGCTTTTGCACGGAATCGTGCTCAGTCCTGGCGAATTCGCAGGGCCCTGCGCAGCTCAATCTGTGGTAACATCTTCATCAGGTGCCACCTTTACGCCCGTGTAATTGTGGGGCTTCCCCAGCCAGCAGTGCAGATCTCGCCTGATGATGTCACAGTCGGGGGGGTGACAACAGGGAGCAGCTGAGGCCCCCTGGAGAAGCAGCTCTGTGTCCGCTATGTGGCTCATGCTGCTCTTCGTGGTGCTCCCTCTCCCTTTTTATGGTGTGTGCCAATCAAAACCTGTTTCTGGTAAAAGTGATTAGAGAGGCTGTGTTCAGCTAGGTACAAAGAAAGGCAAAAGGCATTTTTCCTCTGACTGCTAAACGCTGGTTTTCTTCAGAGAGCTTAGTAAAGCCATTCCCTTCCCTTGCTGTTTTGCAAACTTGCTCTACAGCTAGACTTGTTCTGCTTGTGTGCAAGTACAGGAGTGCATAGAGCTCCTCCAGCACCTCCAGCAACCACACAGTGCCACAGTGCCAGAGCATATGCTCCTGCAAACAGACAGCGTTTCAGTGTCAGCACATGCACACAGCTGGAAGCTGTACTTCTAAAATGGGGATCTTATTAAATAACAAGTCACAGCATTTAGGAAAAGTTAACTATATTGCTTTATAATTTATCCCACTAGTTTTAGTCATCTGTTGCAGCAACCGATTTTGTAGCCTGTCAAACCATCAGCGAAAACAGGTTTAAAAATATCCAACATTTGATGAAGCAGTTGTTTCATTTTCTGCGTAGCAGCACTTCCTGAAGATTGTTGGGAGTATGGTAAGGAAATTAATAATGATGCTGGTAAAAGAGAGATGATAGAAACCAATGAAATGAAGTATAGCTGTACTGACACCTTAGGGTCAGGACTGCAAAATTCAGAGGTGGAAAAGCATTAGATGTGGCCTTCAGAACACTCATCTTGATCGCATCTTAGGCAGAATACCAGAATCCAGTATTGAAAAAGAGAACTGGAAGTAGCAACCTTCACAGGGGCTGTTTTTGCTTTGTTTTGTTTTTCTCTAAAAGTGGCAGCATTTGATGACCCACCGAACGATTAGAGCACAACTGGGTAGTTTGAAAGCCATCTTTTTCACTTGGATATGAGAGTTTTTGTCATATTGCCATTGTGCTCTTGAGAAAGCGCCAGACCTACAGGGTCTATAATAAGAGTCTAACTTGGTACGCACTTATTTAGACGTCTCTGTAATGACACTTGTGTTCCACCTAGATGATGGGCAGGATCAGTCAAGGAGGCGTTTCCAGAACTTGCAGGAGCATTGTAAGTAGAAGTATATGAAGTCACATGAAGTAGTCATAAGGTCCGCAAGAAAGAGACTGGGCAAAGTTATCAGACAGTTATGCGTCTTAAATTGCATCCTGTGCCCCATTCATTTGCCACCAATACAACTATTCTAAGAAGAGGATAAATTGCTTGTGCCAAGCTTGTGCCAAGAAGCCCTAAATCCAAACAGCTAAACAAAATTACAGAATGGCAGGTGAGAGAATGAATAGCCTGCCTGCCTCTCACCTTTCAGCAAAATAAATGCATCGGTATTATTTGACTTGCAGTGATAGATCAGTCCTCACAGGGCTCTGCTTCTTTTTTCCAGGTTTAATAATCTTCCTATTGATGACCTTTGTGATCATTCAGAGTTCACAGTCAGTGGTTATAGAGTCCACTTCTGAATTAACTGTAGAAAAGAAGTAAGGCCACAGTACTGCCAACACACAGTATTGTGCATGGCCACTCCAGTGCTGGCCAAGTCATAGCTTTGAGGCATTTCTGCTAGGCACTAACAACTGAGGATGAGAAAAGTGGACTCTAACAGCAATGCATTTTTCTGCTGGGTGGGCAGCTGTAGGTAGGAAGTAACATATTCATCATCGTTCTCAGTCAGGAAGCAAAACAGTTGGTCTCAGGTGAACCACGCTGTACCACTCAGCACACCACAGGCAAATTATACACTGCTTTCCACACAGGGCCATGAAAAATCAGACACAAAACTGGAAAACACTCCTGCAAAAGCAGCTCTGCTTTAAAATCTGTGTGTAGAGATGGGGATTTTTGTAAGCAGATTGTTTCTATCCCTATGAGATTTTTCCTGCTTAACTGCAGCTTCTTTATTATTACTGCTTGTAGCAAATTTCCTCTCCACTGAAGGAGATGATGAGGAGAAGATTTCTGAGGAAGCAAAGAGACTAGGTAACAACTAATCGGCATTTTCTTTGGGGTTGTGTTATCTCTTGTGCGTTTAGCACTAGTGTATCTAATGTGCTTCTATCACGACACTAAACAAATCTCTTCTGATCTGATTATGACTGAGCTCAAGATCAGATATTCTTCTGTCGTTTGTAAGTTCCTAACATAGCTACTTTAAATGCTCAGTTTTTTAATCACTGCAGAACTGCAAAACCCAAAAGAATAAAATGCTTTTTCCTTATCCTAAAGGAAGCCATCTTACCACTTTTCCAACTAGGTCTTCTAGAGAAATATCTGATTTCTAATTTTCTGTCTTTTAAACTTTTGACCCTCATGAGGCAGTTTCTGTAGGCACGCTTCCTCTGCTTCCTTTTCCACTCAAATGTTGAACTTTCTGATTATCCCTGAGACAGAGCAGTTGGCTGCTGTTTTTCTTTTCCAGAATCCAGATTTGGACCCCAGTATCATAACGCTGCCCTACAGAACTACAGTGAGGAGCAGGCTTTGAATGGTATGGTAAAGAATTCAGCAAAGGGTTAAATATGACTTGAATTTACCAAACTAAGTACTGTAAGAAATGACATCAATTCTAAATTTGATGAGCAATAATGAAATCAATAAGAAACCTTAAGTCAAGAGTCTTTGTCATACTCTCATCCTACAATCACAGAAGAGGAAAAACGTGACGCAGACCTCACGTCTTTAAGGTACACACATATTAGCAGGCAGAAACATCAGAGCCAGTGGGTGATGAAACTTAATCCACATTGACAAACTATGGAAAGCACAATGCTAATAAGTACTGAGTGTGCAGAAATGCTTGTATCCACGAAAAGTGCCTCAGATTGTGTACCTTTCATTTTTCTGTCTACCTCCAAGCACATTTTACTACTACTTTTCAACTGAGGCAATATGGTCAACATTCACAAATGTATGGATGGAGTTAAGTTTCTGCTGGCCCGAATGGGAGACGTGTGCTTGCAATCAAAGGTTCAGTTTGCCTTCTGAGATTCTGTGTTCTTTTCCTGTCCTGATTCATTCAAACAGCAGTGTATGCTTACTCTATGTCTGGAAAAATAAATCAGCTTATTCCTATTTCTGGTTAATTGAGAAAAATGTAGTAATCTCATTTCATTTTCTAACAAGGGGCTAATAAGCAAAATTTTTTGTATGAAACAAACTGTGATGAAAGAAATTATCCTAGAAGCAGTGTCTGTGTGTTCTAAGTTCCTATATAGAATCATAAAAGGCAGCATAAAAGGTTATTGCTTAAATGGAAGGTTTTTCATATAATCATACAGAATCCTCTGAAGGCCATCTAGTCCAGCTCCCCTGCAATAAACAGGGACACCACACCACAGCTAGATTAGGCTGCCCAGGGCCTGATGCAGCCGGGCCTTGAAAGTCTCCAGGGACGAGTCGTCAACCACATCACTGGCCAGCCTGTTCCTTTTCCATGTAATACTGAACTATTACTGTATCTTAAGCATTTCAGACCCAGTAGCCAGATTTTTGAATGCTTATGTCTCATACTTAGAATCGTGTGGTTCTATCATTCTGTGTCTCTTAAAGAGATCAAAGAGCAAAAACCTGGATTAGTAAAGATGAAGATTTTCTTTTTAAACTGTGAATGAGTCACCATCTAAAAACTCTACAGTGCTTGTAGCAGAAGATCTGGTGCTGCTTATTAGGGAAGTCAGCTCGTACATTCCAATTTTTATAAGCAGACACAGACATATCATTTTAAATCCTCATGGAATATTGCACTGCTTTTAAGTGACTCACAATAAATCTCCCTTGTTTCTGTTGAAACAAACGAATTAGCACTGGAAAATAAATTGTTCTTTTTATTGCATCACAGACCTGATTGCTGACTGAACAAGGGCGCACAATTTCCCTATTTCAGTTCTGGCAGCAGACACCATCCAGGTCATGTCTTTCTCCATGAGATGCCAACCAGAGATGCAGTGTAGCAGCCCTGCAGGATTTTGCACACAGCGAGGCAATATGCAGAATCAATGACCCCAAGATGACCTGATCTCCAAGTAGATACAAAAATGAATTGTCATGAAGCTCAAAATACTGACGTCTCTATAGCCTGTGGAGCTGCTCAGCTTCTGTCAGAGCTACCCTCTGTGTGTGGAAAGACTGGAAAAGATATAATTGGGGTTGAGTTGCTTACAGTTAAATGAGTTTGTGTTTTTGCAGAACAATTCATTATACCAGAAAGCTTTCATTTTGTGTTTGCAGACTGTAGAGGTGCAGTCAGTTTGCCCTGCACATTGGCTGTGTGAGTACTGATGGTGTGATGTGCTTTACCGTTGTAGTGTCGGACAATGCTGATCTGACTCAAGGGAACACAGCTGAAGAAACCAGTGAAGAGGGTTTAAAAGAGACTGCAATTCTTGGTGTGTCATCTATAGCTCTTGCCATCTACCTGATATTCCTGGTCTGTTTCTGTGTGGCTTTTAGAAAATGCAGAATGCAAAAAGGGTGAGTTTTGCAGTCATGAGCTGTGTCCATGCTGTTTGATCCCTTTACTGCACCTCTGAGCTCTCTGCAAGTGGAGGCAGACATGACAGTAGGACTCAGGCTGTGTGATATCATGTTAGCTACTGTGCTGTGTATTTTTTGAAAGGTGCTCCCACTGACACCCCTAGCCCCCAGTACATCAGAGGCAGTAGGTTTTTGAACGATGAAGAAGGGTTCTGCTCTAAATGTAGAATTACAAAACTATGCTAAACGTGGTGAGTACGAGGAAGGGCTGCACTTGCAAACAAAAAGGAAAAGCAGGAGTTATAACAATGTATGAATTATATTGCTTCCAAGAGCCTCTTACTTCCAAAAGCCAAGAGCCTGAACTGTGCTAAGATGAGATTCTCGTCTTCATCAGTTGAAATCTTAAAAAAGATAAAATTCAGCAGAGCTAAAATTCAGTCATTTATTATCCATATATATTTGTGGTGTCTGTTAAGTTTCCATCGAATCCCTGTAGTCAGAATCATAGCATCAAACAGAATCATAGAATGGCCTGGGTTGAAAAGGACCACAAAGATCATCTCGTTCCAACTCCCTTCTGTACGTAGGGTCGCCAACCACCAGGCACCAGGCTGCCCAGAGCCACATCCAGCCTGGCTTTGAGTGGCTCCACGGATGGGGCATCCACAACCTCCTTGGGCAAGAATGACCTAATTATTTTTGTTCCGTGGCTCAGGAATACTTGTCGTGCCTTTGGACGCTCATCTGAACAGCAGAGATCAGCAGAGAGCGGGATGAATGCAGGCGGCTCACACGAGGAATCCTCAGACTCAGAAACTGTCCCTCTTATGAACTCAGTTGATGAGCTCGTCGCTGCTATTGCGTCACATCGCAGTAGAACCTCTTTGTTTGAAGACTCAAATTAAAGGTGAAATTGAATATAATCTTAGTGCCAGCCACACCAGGGTTTAAGAGCTGGCTTATGAGCAACTGTGATTCTGGAAATAGCGCTTGTGACTCACTGAGCGTGTAACTCAGTGTTTCCTGACGGCATGGAATCAACTTTATGTTCTGACAGGAGATGTGGTCAGCTGAAACCGTCACAATTCCTTCCTGACACAAATTCAGCCACCATCAGTTGGTCACGATGAACAGGGATGGAGCGATGCCATCTCTAAGGAGTACTTATTTTCTGAACAGATATGTTCTGAGCTACAATTAAGGAACCGGATTTTGAAAAAAGAAGAGTCCTTTCTTTGGAGAGGATAGAAAAGGATGTGTGCACTTGGAATGTTTTGTCATAGCAGCAGTGTGTGCTGTTTCTACGTATACCATAACGTGCAGGCCCAGGCAACAGTGAGGCAGATATTCTTGTTGGAAAAACATCTCTTGGCAGATCTTTCTAAGGGAGGTTTTCTTCTGTATTTTTCTCTTTCTCCTCTCTTCTGCCATGACATCACACTTTGCCTCCCCTACCCAACAGCAGCAATACAGCTGTTGACACT
This sequence comes from Lagopus muta, assembly GCF_023343835.1. Taxonomy (NCBI): domain Eukaryota; kingdom Metazoa; phylum Chordata; class Aves; order Galliformes; family Phasianidae; genus Lagopus; species Lagopus muta. The sequence continues at coordinate 68,782,854 of NC_064472.1, forward strand.
GCTGACATGGGGAAGAAAAGTGCTCTGACCCAGAGGCCAGAGAAGGAGAGGTAGATTCTGCAGAAAACTTCCACTGAGAAGTTTTAAGAACCGGAGCATGAAAAAGGGGGGTTTCCGGGTCACAGACTAAATGCAGCTGCTTGGCTGCGGCCTCCTGAAGCAAGCTCACAATGCAGGGATCTTTCGATTCGTTTTCACCATCTTTCATATACAAGAAATTATCCATTTTGAAATTAGTTCTGTCCCACAATACTGAAATACAAAGCAGTTACGCAAGTTCTTCATTCTGATATCCAGTTATTAATAGATTTATTTTTTCCAGCCACAGTACTAGCCTGCAGGCGGCTGTTAACGGCTCATTTCCAGTTAGCCTCTTCATTCTTTTTATTGTTGGTACTTCCATGTTTTCAGCATTTTGAAGTTGTCCTCGACAACCTGAAATTAAAGTTGCCTTGGGGACAGCACTCAAGCTCACTCGATCTCTATGTGGAAAAGAGTGCAGAACAGCATGTGAAAGTGATGGTGCTTTCGTAGAATCATAGAAGTTGCAACAGACCTCCAAGATCACCAGTCGTCCCATCACCACCATGCCCACTAAACCATGTCCCTCAGTGCCATATTTACCTTCTTCTTCAACACCGGCATGGACGGTGACTCCACCACCTCCAGGTGGTGCAGCCTGTTCCAATGCCTCACGGCTCCTTCTGAGGTATTTCCCAATATCCAACCCATGCTGACTTGATTTCCCAAACTGAACTTGTTTCTGATACTGCTAGCCATCTCATGAATGTGTTCGTGAGATTAGAATGCGGGCACTGCTAATGGGAGTATTTCCTGTGGAGAAGTTGCGTGCAGGCATTTCTTCTTTTTAAATTCTCTACTACTTGTGATCATGTTCCTGATAATTTCAAACTGTAGGTAACACTCAACTGTAAATGGTTACCTGCACATTCTATGTCACATCCAGCTCCAGTTGTCTGAAATACTTTTCTCAAGCATAATCTTACCCTGAGTATGAGCTTGAGAACTGTATTTGATAGGAGAAGATTAAGGCTGCAGAAGTATCAAAAGCAAGAAAAGAGCTGAAGATAGCGTCATTTTGTGTGTAGAAGTAGGCAGGTGTAGACTAGTAAGGATGTACAAAGGGTATTAGGATGTGAGATATTTGGAATAGTAATTGTTGGGAGTTGGGAACATTGAGCTCTTGATTACAGATAAACAAAGACACTCTGGGGCTATGGAATAGCTATTGTAGGTGACACTGAGATGTCTCCTATTAAAAATAGGTACAGCGTTGAGGAAACTGTCAGGGTGGAATACAGTGAATGTGCAAATAATCTGTTCCTTGATGGTTCCCTGGGCAACATGACTGCAGCCTTAAGTGTTAGCAGCACCAGGGGAGCAGAATGCAGACTGGAGGAGAAGCAGCACTGAGGGTGGAGTGGACTAGAAATAATGTCACGAGGCTCCATGATGACAGTGCAGAGATGGGAACTCAGTGGTCCAGTGGAACTGATAAACTGCATAGCTATTAGTTTGAGCCACTAGTTTTTCCTTCTTCTTGGATTTTTGTTTTTTTTTTTTGGTTGAAAACACATCCCTGGGTGAGCTTTACTCATTATTCACTGTAATACACCAAAGCACACTTCCATCCCACACCTCTGCAGACAGTGCATGTATCACTGGCAATCCAAACTGCCATTCTGTTGCTTCAGTAAACTGCACTATTCACTAATCTAGCCATGCGAGCCTATCTGATTGCAACTAGATGAGTTGGGCATTAATAGTTCATATACTGAATGCAACCAGACTTACAGTGCTAAACTGGGCATCTCTCAGGATGTAATCCCAGCTGCTCACAGCCCAGCAGGTATCAGGACAAGCTGGAATGCAAGGGGGTTTATCTTCCACCAAGCCTTTTGACCCTTTAATGCAACATGAAAGAAATGTGTTCTGGTGTGATGTGCTGTGGAAGGCAGAACATACAACCACTAACAGGTAAGCCAATGCTTACCATACTCTTTTTGTCTAGCCTACAGACCAAATCTTTCTGGCAGGCAGATGTCATTGTTTCAAAGCCCTTCGCTAAAGTATTTTACGAGGTCATACAGCAACCTGCAAAAGGGGTAAAATAAGGAAAAGTAAGTCCTGCTTGTATATAACAAGTAGCAATTTATAATTGTGCAGTAAAATTAGTACATGAAATACAAATAGAAAAAGAAGTCATGTATATCCCCAATAACGTAGTATATTCTTCTGTCCTACGCTTTGTGATGGTTTCTGGATGGTTGCTTCACGTAGCAACAAAGACTTAAAAATATATGCTTAGTTTTTGAAGTTAGGCAAACAGTGTCAAACTGGACCATGAAAGAACAATATTATTCCTTGTATCTTTCAAGCGTCAGCAGACTTTCCAAGCAGATAATTCCTACCACCTTACTTTTATGTTCAAATAGCAGTCATAGTAACTAATTGGTGAGAATACTGGATTGACATCTGCTTGCACGTTTCCATTGTCACACTGAGCTTAGCTTTTCTTTTGAATCACAATTAAGATGTATATGAAATACTGCTACAAGATACTGATTTTGCTCTCAGTAACTCTTGCTATGTATTTAAGATGGCAAACAACAGGTGATGCACTACAGTAGTTGTAACATATACATTTTGTCTATGTGACTAGAAAAAAGAATACCCTGCATAATTGACAGCAGATTTTATGACTCCAGTCTATTCCTGCTCTGAGCAGTATATACACTCCTACAGCCTGTGAAGGCAGGGATTACTACGTGATGATACCTGTAGTAAAACATCACTGTATTGTATACAGTTAGAGCTAAACAGCACACCACATCTTGTTCTCCACCAGGCTGTTTTGGTTTTCTTTAATACATCATTTTTGAATGAAGCTTTGCTCCCGTCTTAAGCAGCTTCTTCAGCAGAGCAGTCAATGCCTGCATAGGTGAACTTCTCATATAGGGTGGTGTTCACATAAGTCTGGAAAGGAAGTAAACAGAAAGAGTGTGACACAAAGCAAACGCACTACTCAGTAATCCTAAGCAATACTGAAATTACTGATGGCCTAATTTTTGTCTAGGGATTTGTTCTTACCTTTCTTTCTTCCAGCATCCTGTTCAGTGACACCAGTATCTGAGCAAATGATGGTCTTTCGTAAGGTTTCTCCCTCCAGCACTGTCTCATTAGGTCATACCTTTAAAATCGAACACCAACACATGCTGGTTTAGACACATGGGTGAATGCTATGAGTTCATGTTTTTTGGAAAACTGTACACATTCCATTACAAAGAATCATAGAATCATAGAATCACCAAGGTTGGAAAAGATCTTCAAGATCACCCAGTCCAACCGTTCACCTGTTCCCAGTAGCTCCCACTAAACCATGTCCCTCAACACAACATCCAGCCTTTCCTTGAACACCCCCAGGCTCGGTGACTCCACCACCTCCCTGGGCATCCATTCCAGTGCCTGACCACCCTTTCTGAAAAGTAAAAGTTTCTGAAAAGAAGCCCACTTCTGCACTCAAAAAAAAAAAAAAAAAAAAAAAAGTAACTTTATGTTTTTTGAACAGTTCTGCTATTAGTTTATTTCAGACGTTCTCCCCTATACCAGATGTGTTACTCTTCTTGTTTTGTTTGCTCAGGGAACTTACACTTCATCGTCACAGTTGAGAGGCTTTTCCAGTCTGTACCCTTGAGGCAGTTTTTCATAGAGTTCTGCACAGGTCATTCCACAGTATGGTGTTCCACCTGAAGCAGAGTCAAAACATTGTCCTGAGTGGTATCTTTTTTTATAAAAGAAAACATTATTTTGTAACAGAAATGAAAAGCAATGTCTAACTCTCATCCATATCTAAAACAAACCCATTAATTCACTTAGTAAGGAAATCTGGTAATAAATTAGACCAGAATTGTTGTTAGCCCAGTGTGCAATGTGCACCTTTGTCAGTCTGTACCTCTTGGCCTGCGGACCACATGGCTCATGCAGACAAATGAAAAAGTCTGCGTCAGACAGTCAGAGGCTGTGTCACTTACAGCATGAATGGAGACATGAAAAAAACTCTAAATTTGGCTAATAATCAAAAATTTTCTTCAGCAGTGCTGGAATAGGAGGTGTGGCAAAAGACAAAAAAAAAGAATCTGAATTTAAAACTCAGGCTGAGCAAAAGGTGCTCATCAGCCTTACAGCATTTGGAATTAGGACTACAGATATGTGATGTGCTAAATTTTGTGTTTAGGTTAGGCCTCTGTTTTGCAGTGCAATGAAAACATGGTCATTTAGGCTGTACCCAGGCTGAAAATGTGACAGTTGTAGTTCCAAGCACACTGAAGATATCTGTGATTCTATTAAATGAAACAGAATAAAAATTAAATATGCTGCAGAGCAAGAAGCTTTAAGCAGGCTGAATGGATGGAGTGGGCTCGTCCCATGTGGGTTTATGTGTGCAGAACAAAATTTGCATGCTTACCTAAGCTAACGATTTCCCATAATAGGACACCATATGACCATCTGCAACAAAGAAATACTATTGAGTGCCACCAGAATACAAGATGTCACATATTAAATTGGTAGATGGTTTTGCTAAGATGCAGATAACATAAGGAGGTGTGATTCTTTCTTTTTTTTTTTTTCTTACAAATTTTTCTAAAACAACGGAGTTTGTGGAATCAGAATGCATAGAATCAGTAAAGTTAATTCCCTGTAAGTCCACCAGCTGGAGTCCTTTTATAGACTGAAAAGCTCTCAGCATATAATACTGATAGAAATTGCTCTGCTGTGTATCTGTTCTGGTTGCCTGACTAAAACTCTGAATCTCTGGAGGAATCAGCAGTTTTTAATTTCAAGTGGGAAATGTACCTCCATTTGTAACCCAAATCTAATCAGTTTCCTGCAAGATTTACTTTTTTCTTGCCATTTGCTTGCTTATGCTGGTACAGCATGAATTCTTTGATTAGATGTCACTGTCCTCACTATCAGACTTTCTTTGATACGAAAACATCTTTAATTAAAAGGGACCCCTTAAAACATACTTACACATCACTGTTAGTGGTGTAAACACTGTAATTCAATGACTCAATTGCCATCCATCTCACTGGAAGTCGTCCCTGTAAATTATTTCATGGCGGTTAGTTTTTGGGTGGTTGAAACAATAATACAGAATCACAGAGTTGTAGCATAGTTTGGATTGGAAGAGACTTTCAGAGATCACCTAGTTTACCCCACCCTGCTGCTACGTTTATTAGGCATCATCTTCTTCCACATCATTCAAAGCACTAGCTCTGGACAGCTATTTTGTCAGCTCACAGATCCCAGTGTGCTGTTTTTTACCACCTTGTTAACTCTGGCCTTGTTAAGTAGAATTAGACTAATTTGCCCCAGCCAGATAAATTCTGGAAAAAAAAAAATTATAGTGTTCAGATATCTACACATCCATACCTTGAAAGTGGATTCTCTGTATTTCTGTAGTGCAATTGGACTAAACCTCATGATTGTCTACAAAATTGGTCATTTTGCTGTAATCCACATTCACAGAAATAGTTTTCAACTATATTGAATGTAACAAAAACCTGGTATAGACTTGATTTACAAGTAATGTATGTACATTAATAGTTAATATAAATCTTTATGCATATCAGTGTATATATATATATATGTATAAAACAAATCAGATATCTAGCAATTATGAGTTTGCATTTTTCTTTATGTGAAACTAGAAAATAAGAAACAAGAAAACAAAAAATGGAAACATCAGCTTATACTCAGACTTGATCCTTACCATGGTTTTCTTGACATAGACCTCTTGACCCCTGGATAAGCCAAAGTCAGCTATTTTTGCAACATAATTTTCTCCAACCAGGATGTTTCTTGCTGCCAAATCTCGATGGATAAACTAAAATGTAGAAATCAGAAGTCACCGCAGTGTCTGTGAGTTTTACATTTGTCATTTCAGTGCTATGCTGAAAATTTATAAACATTTGGAGTAAAAATGAAAACTAAACCAAATAGCTTCACGTGGCATTACCAGAACATTTTACACTTCAGCTGAAGATTAAAGCAGTTAGGTTCCAAGTCATTTTTTCAGTCAGTTTTAATGCTTCTTTCACAATTCCTAGTGGCAAAGTATTTCACAGGGCTGAATGAGCACAACAAAATAATAGTCATCCAGTGGGTGCTATAGGAGCTAAAACTAAGACCCCATTTTAATGAAATTTTGATTTCATTAAGATGAGTGGTTCCTGAAAAATGAGTGCTGTGCTTTCAGTTGGTACAACATTTAGGACTGACCTGTTTCTGGCTCAGGTAGTCCATCCCCCTTGCAACATCAGCTGCAAAATGAAGAAGCTGCTGAGAGGAAAGTGTAGATGCAGTGCTGTTGGCAATAGCAAATGCTGGGTCAGTCTCTAGCACCCTGCTTTTACGAAGGAAGTCCAGCAGATTCCCATGAGGGGCATATTCAATAGCAAGATAAAGATATCCTAGTGAAAATTCAGATAGTTAGCGTTATCACACAGTAAAAGTTGGACAGCAATAATATTTGGACACTTACACTATATTAAAAGGAAATAAATCAGATTGGAGGGGAAATATCAAACAGTGTAGCTCCTAGGTGCCATAGAGAACTCAAAACTATTGCTGACTAATCTCTGAAGGATTACTGTGGGCATGCAGCTCCAAAACCAAGTTTATTTGACTTTTGAACAGAAATGTTGATTAGAAAGGCCTGCTCATGATTTTTTTTTTTTTTTTAATGGACTGTTTGAGTTGTAGTGTGCTGGATTGTTCTTTTTTTTTTAACTGATTTTTAAATCAATTAAATCAGTGTATTCAAGAGTCTCTTACCCCGATGTTCACATGCTCCTAGAAGATTTATGATGTTGGGATGATGACCAAGTTTACAAAGCACTTCGAGTTCTCCAGCAAAGTCTCTGTGGTCATCTTTTGAAGCATACTCTGAAAATCAAATCAGCATGCATTTATGTTTTCCTTTGAACTGAACTTACAACTATTACTAATTATGAGGACCCTGGGCTGCATGAGGCACTACTGCTTCATCTCTAACAGAAAGAGGAAAATTCTGTGATACATTAATATTTATTTACAAGAATACAAGTTTTCAAAGGAAAAAATAAAAGGAGAAAACTTAATGTCTGTAGCAACCATCTACCAAGAATGAAAGCACCTTAACATATTGCATTTAGTTTCCCTCATTTGAGAATTTAGAAGTCATAGCAGATCATATGGCTACTAGTTGCCTATGAATCTTTCCTTCTGTGCTCTTGTTCCTACCTGCATGCAGACCTTGGCTCTTTTTATAGTGGTCACCATATTTAAGAATGCCTTCCAGTTTGCCTAGATAGTCATCTAGTGAATTGTAAGAAAATACATACATTCTTGCAGTATTCTATGTATTGTAGTTCTCTCCAGAACACTGCAGTAATGACTGGTGAATACAAAGAAATTAGTCTCACAGTGTATTATGTATAGATACACAGATGTGGTCATTTGTGTGTGAATAAAGGAAGCAAGACAACCACATGCTGTGACCACAGGCTTACTCTGTGCTCCTGCCTAGCCAATGCATGTTTTATTGGTTCCTCCTTTGAAGATAAACACACAGATGAAGTTTATACTAACCAATGAATTGCAGAATACATAACAGTTAATGATATTAACGTTTAAAGAGGAATGTAGGCCAACTTGCCAGAGCAGAAATGGAGTTTTTGGCAGAAACAGTTCCTGGTCTACTAACAGCCATTATGTCATTAGTAATTTTGAATATTTGTTTCAGTGTGAAGAGGCTACTAAGCACTTCTGAAGAGAGAGAAACCTCTGAAGCAAACAACCAAGAGGAGTCTGTAGTCTCAGAGTCTTTGATCTTTACTACCTTTCATCCTTTTAATTGCAGCATCCATGCGTAAGCCATCCTTCTTAATTCGTGCTTTCAAGACTTGCCCAAAGTTACCTTCCCCAATCACATCTTGAAATTTGATGTCATTCCACTCAAGAACAGGGTAAATAGTGGGATCTGGGCTGTTTTTGGCTTTCCTGCTCAGAGTGAGAGTACCTGAGTTAAACTGTACAGCTGGCTCTTCCCTCTGTAACAGAATAAAGCAAACGACAATGGTTTCTTCTCTATGGAGAAATCCCCGAATGCATGCGTGCTCACTCATGTACTCACACACACAGCCTGACTCATCTCCTGCCAACACATAAATGAGTGCACTGGAAAACTACTGCATTTAGAACTTGTACCTGGATCCGTGAAAGTAGTCAGGATCCTACTTACACGTAATAAATATTATAGCTTGGCCCATTGAACAGTTCTATAATCAATGGAGATGAAGGAGATGAACAAAATTAATTTGGTTATACTGACCTTAGAACTAGTTCTAAGCCTCAGTAGGATTTATCTCTACCAAATTTGACTAAATTCTGTGGTAATCAAGCTCATCAGTAAGACTGAAGAAAGAGGATGCAGGGAAAGGAAAAAGAGAGGAAATGAACCACCTCCATACTTGAGACATTTCTACTTCAGCCACACGTGCCCACAAAACACTTCTGGAGAATTTTCAAGACGAGCAATTGCATGAGACCTGGAGACACAGGTCATCTTTTTGAATATGCTCCCTTATTTTATTCCCTGTTTTTAGAAAATAACTGCATAGGTCTTTTTGAAGGAATTCTTTAGCCCAGCTTCACTCTCCTTCATGGATTCCCCTCTAAAGGGAGAGATGTTGCTGGAAAGCAGAGTGATGCAGAGAGTACAGAGGGGCAAGCATACAGAGAGAGAGAGAGCATAAACTCCAGCATTTTCCTCAGAACTGCCAGAACTGTGATGTTACCATTGTCCAATCCCTGTGCTGCCTCAGTTCAAAAAACCTTGCTAAAATCCAGGGTTAAAGATTTTGTAGTTTCAAAACAGGACAAGCTCCTCCATTCTGTCTGGCTTGCTGTTTGTGATACATGGCTATAAGGAGACAGAAATGAAAAGGATAAACTGTGTCTATCTTTTTTCAAGTCAGGTGTAATTAAGCTCGCTTTAGCTCTCTGTCACTAAGAAGATTGTATTTGAAAACGCTAAAGAAAAGTAAGTGAAAAAAAACCCAACAACCCAACAAAAAACAAGGAAAAAGATGATGCCAAAATAAGTAGCCACACTGACTCAGGAAAACAAGAAACCCACCACTACATTTTGGAAAGCCTGAGCCATTCTGCGCTGGAAGTTGGCTCGCTTCAACTGCAGCATGATGAGAAAGGCCAGGAGAATTGTTACACAGGTCATCCCTGCAGAGCCAAGGATAGCAATGAGCAGCATTTTACCTCCTTTTGATTCATATGGAGCTGTAGAGGAAGCACATAAAGAGTTTGTCATTTCCAGCTAATCCTGAAACAGCCATGAGCAACAACATATAGGTAAATACTCCCATCTTATGAACAGTATAAAGACAGAGTTACAACCAATTTGTTTAACAACATCACAGACATTGTATTGTCCAATTTTCAGGTGTACAAGCACCTGCAGGTTGTGCTGAGTGCAGGCAGAGTGGTGTGGAGGAAGTCACATTCAGTGATCTAATGTATCTTCATTAATTTATGAGCTGTGGGGCACTCTCTAGTGAATACACAGAAATGTTTTATGTTGTCACCTCACCAATACCACAGTGGACTGAGAAGAAAATGCCAGCGTTGCTGTGTTGTGTGTCCAAATTAAGATAAAAAGGAAACTGATACAGTATGACTTTGCTTTAGCTAACGGGCCCTGTTTTGTGCATGTCCAGCATGCTGAAATTACCAACCTTTCATTTCTGGAAGAGTCTTCAATTCAAAGGATGTGTTCGGGTTGCTCAAGCCGACGTTGTTTTGAGCATTAATCTGAACCTGGTACACAGTGTTTGGCTCCAGGCCTTTGAGATGGTACTGAGTGATGGTGGAGTTCTTAATGATAATGTCAATGTGATTGTACTCAGCCTTGCCGTAAATTTTGTAGCTGATGATGATGGAGGAGATGGAATGGCCCTCGGCAGTTGTCCAAGAAATGACTGAGGATGTGTCTGTGGTGTTAGAAAACTTGATGTTGTATGGTGCAGGAGGTATTCCTGAGAACAAACACAAACACACAGAAATGTTGGAGTGAATTTCCACCTCTTTCACCTTTTCTCACTAGGACAGACACTTCGCTCAATGCTTTTGTTGTGCTAAACAGAAGATAAACTTTGTTGACAAGCCATAGTAACTGAAGGCAACTCTTTTATAAACTTCATGCAGTCACCCATGTTGCAGTACTCTGTACTTCCAGCAGAGGATTTCATACAACTGTAGAGTGTTTAAGTGCATTGTATCTTCTTTTCCTTCCTTAAATGTTGACTCTTTCCTCATTGACACAGCTCAATTACAATGCCAGAGTGTTTTTTTGTTTGTTTGTTTGAATTAAAAAGGAGCTTGGACTATGGAACTCAATATGCTCTTCATTAAAAGAGGAAAGAAATACTGTACATGCTAAAAGTATGAACAAGAATGTACAAGAATGAAACACACTGATATTAAGAAGATGTGGATTCCTTAGTTTTTCATTTATTTTCCCTTTCTCCTTCTTCTTTTCTGTGTTCCTTTTTGTATTCCTTCTTCCTTTTTGTACTACTTCTCTGAAAGTATCTGAGAATACTGATATTCAGATAGATGTCTGAATCTATCACCTCCCGTGGAGGTGTGTAAGGAATGTTTTGATCTTGTGTTGAGGGATATGGTTTAGTGAGAACTGTTGGTGATAGGTGGATGGTTGGACTGGATGATCTTGTAGGTCTTTTCCAACCTTGGTGTTTCTGTGATTTTTTGGCAGAGAGAGGATAAATTTTCATCAGTTCCTGGTAATTTTCAAGGTAAGAATTTCTTTGGACACTGAACTGTCTTCATAATAATAGTAAAAACAACCACAACAAGTGGTCATTCAGAAATGAGAGTTACCAGAACAAAGGATATCATTTAATGTTGTCAATAAGAAGCAGTCATTCTGATTGCTGGGGGAATGTGGAAGAATTGACCAGAAGGAAGTGAATCAGCTACTTACTGTCACTGAAGGTCCATGCATACAGATAGTTGCTCCATTCTCCTTGGGACCTGGTGTTTACCCGTACCCTGCACATGTATTGCTGTCTCGGCTCAAGATCTTTAATGATCAGAGTGGACGTGTTTCCTGGCACTTGGGTGATAACACTGCTCTCATCACCATTGTCATTCACACTCTTCCTTTCCACTTCAACACGGATGTCATCATCTGTCCTCAGAGTTAAGGGATGCCAGGACAAATTCAATGATGTCATACTTTTTGGAAGGAGCGTGAGACCTTCAGGTGGTGGAAGACCTTGGAGAAGAGAAAGGAGAGATAACATTTCATGTCTGGTGTATGCACACTAAAATGTGGGTACCATTAATTCCTTTCACTTGCCTTAGCTTAGAGTGACAAAAGGCAATACTCAATTTTTAACCTAAGCTGATATTAAGGGAAAGGAGCGATCCAGTAGTATCAGGAGGAAGGGCAGGCACACAATACAAGAGAATTCTATCATCTCCAACTCTGCTGCTCGTAGTATGCAAATGTTCCTTTCTCAGAACCCCCGATATCTAAATAAGGGAGAATAACTCTGTCTGATACACAAGGTGCTTTTCTTCACCTGTGATTTTTTTATTTTATATTTTTTGCTTTGCTGATGTTATTTCAAAAAGTTTTACAGATTTTTCACATCTAGATGCTGCTTTTCCTCAAAGGAAAGTGCAAATCAGGGAGCAGACCACAGAGATAACCACCTGAAATAGGCCTTTTCTGAAAAAAGACGATGACTTACCCAGTGCAGCTGTTGTGAAGCTTGCCTGTGGTCCAGGATGGCCCTCCCCACCCTCCCCTTGCCGACTCAGCTGAACACAGAACTGATATTCTGTCTTTGGTTCCAGATTGTCCAGTCTTTTGGTTGAGCCCTTAACTGAGAGGCAAAAAGAGAAAGGAAGAGTGAAGCTGAAAAACGTTAAAGAAGAAAATATCCCTGAATAACTAAACACAGATATCAAGATATTCAGGCTCCTCTTTCATTCCTGACATACAAAAATGAACTACATAGGAATACGTAATATATATATATTTTTAAAGTAGGAAGTGTAATCCCACTGACTCTTTCTGGCCCAGCCAAAGGAACGTTTCCATCCATCCTTCCTCTGGCTCAAAGCAAGACTGGCTCCTTAGGCAGTTTGCATTGCATAAGCAAATCACTGTTTATTATCAACTAGTATAGCAGTTTACTTGTTGAAGTTCCTGTAATGCTTCCTGTAATATTTTAGACCTTGCCTAAAATATTAAAGTGTCCATGTTACTCACAAGCGGGCTTCATCTTACCCATACAATCCCTGATCAATATTTTGGTAAGATATCTGTCTCACTGGTGGGCACAGTAGACATTAAGAGACAGCAAAGGCTGAGGACACCTCCATATGCCTCACTCCTTTTGAAAACATGCTATTTGCACAGATTATAGGAGCTGAGTCCAGCAATGTTCACTGTCTTAGGGCAGGAGAGGGGAATATTTTGGTTGCTGAAAACTCACTGAACATGCACTTTCAATCACTCTTGGTGTATCACACTCACATTAGCACTGTACAGTACTGTTACATAGAGTCACATGGCCCGTGACAAAAGATTTAACCTATATGGGTTGCAGAATCTTTTCAATCTATGTTAAGAGCAGACGTAAGTCATGTTTCAGTACGTAGCTGATGTTTGTGGTTGAAGGAATTAGAGACCCTTACCTTCCACCGACATCCAGGACTGATAACGCTTTGCTGGCTTGTATAGGAGCTTTGTTGACACCACAGGTCCATCTCCAGTGTGTAGCTCAGCATTGATATCAATAATGAGGAAATTATGTCCACTGTTTGTCAGCCTTGGGGCATATTGTGGCACAGGAGGAACTGAGCAAGAATGCAAATATTAAACCAGACTTTCAATTTCTGCATTAAACTCTGGTATTTTCCTAGTCGTACAGGAAAATGGGAAATGCTCATCCAAATTCTAAGTAGACATGAGTTTAGACCCTAAACCTGATAGTTTAGGTCTTAAAAAAAAAAAACAACAACTTGGGTGTTCTTTTAACCCTAATGATCATGTTTTATTTTCCCTGTGCACTTAATTAGGATGCTGTGTGTGCCAGGGTTCTGTCTATATTCTGACTGTAGACATTAATTCAGGTACTTTCCTACAGTGCAAGAATGGAACTCTCTGCCATGTTAGAGTAGAAAGCTTGCTTGAAAGATAGAAAGGCAAAGTGAAGATTTTTGCTCTTACCTTTAACTGTAACCTGAAATGGTTTCTCTGCCATTCCCGCTACTGTCTGCACACTACAGACCCAGGTTCCTGTGTCACGGGGCAGGACTCGACTAATTGTAAACATAGCTTCAGAGCGATTACTGGTGACAAGGAGGGAAGGCTGAAATGACAGAAGACATGGGCCTGAACAATGTGGGCATTAAGAATGTTCCCATTCCACCTTTCTCAGAGTTTAGGAACTCTGACTAGGGTTTAGTGATGACAACTGTGAGGCCCTATAGAGATCATCTCCATAGTTTCATATGTGCTTCAGACAATGAGTTCTGCTCCTGTGATTCAGAAAGCTCACATGGTGACTGTGCAGTTTGATCATGTGCCTCATTTTCTTCTCATTAAATCAAAGGCATTATTGTTCCTTGCCTGCATCCTCAATACACGGTGTGGAGTCAATAATTGAAAAGTTATAAATAATTATTCTAAAGCATAATTAGACAGTTGAAAAGTAAACAATCAAGTTAATATTTCAGAGACAGTGATTAATTACTACACTATTTAGTAACAAATTTTTCATTTTTACCGGTGAACCACAGTTGAAAAGCATAATTGAAATTAATTTACTATTACATGTTTCAAAGTACATTTTACTTTTTTAGCAAAAATTAACATCTCCTTCACATTTTCAAGAATTTCATTATGCTCTTATTTTGTGAGCAGTTCGTAGCCTATGTAGTATCCATTCATCTGTATCACTTCTTTTTGCTGCTTTTATTTGGTTGCTTTGTTGTTTTTGTTGTTAGCCCACATGGATTACAGCAATGTTTTAAATATTTTGAAACAGGAACATGGCAAATAAAGGACACTAAGCAATAATCAATGTGATCATCTCAGAATGCTGACATTTCTCAACATGTTTGAAAAGCATAGCGTGCATTAATTACAGATTAAGTCAGCACAAATACCAGACATAATTGGAAGCAGTTAATCAAGAGCTTACCCTTAGGACAGTTCCATCTTGCTTCAAAAGTTTAAATTCTTCAGATTTAGGAAGTGGCATTCCAGTAGCTATGCAAGAGGGCTTAAATTCTACACCAGAGTTGAGTTCCACAGGGTGTAGTAAGTTTTCTATCTGAGGTGAAAGGTCTGCAGAACCTACAGAAGATATACAATACTTTAATGCCATCCTTCAAGCAGAAGCAGCAAACGTATTTAGGCATATAATGCACATATACTCTGGGCAACACAGGTATCTGGTTCTTCTTTCACTTACGCTAGGACGAAGACAACCAAAGTTAAAGCTGTTATATCAGAGTAAATATGCAAGAAAAAACAACCTTTGTATTCATTTCTTTCCTCTTCTTTCTCCTCTATTTGTTGCTCTTTCTGATATTCGAAGAACAGCACACACTAGTTGTAATAAAATCAAGGACACATTTTGTAACAAATGTTCAGTAACTCCGTTATCTTTTCGTAAGAGCAGCTGGATCACAACTGTGTGGTTTAGCTGGTTAGATCACGGGTCTTTTTTCTCTGCTCGTTTTTGTTCTTGAAGGCTTTTAGATGGCAGATTTGCTGCTTTATTTATCACGAATAAATAGTAGTTGCTGAATGCTTTTTATAAAATACTGTATGCCAACCTTGCCTGAATCCAAAGAGATTCTGAAGTACACACAGCTTTGTAACTCTGTGTAAGAGAGACAAGGTTGCTTTAAATACCAAAGTTGTCGTGGTGTCTCATTGATTACAGACCATGACTCAGGCAGTATAGAAGTGCATGTAGCTGAAGAAGAGGTATATAATAGTAAAGTAGCATGAACCTATTTGAAAATCATACTTGTAGGATGTGCAAGTCCTTTCACTAACTGATATTAGGGTCAGAACCAATGTCTATAGACTAAAGATTGCAAATCTACCTCTAAAGAAAGCAAGTCACAGAATCACAAGGTGGGTCCAACTTGTGCTCAAACAGGGACGCCTAGATGAGGGTGTGCAGAACCCTGCTGTTCAGGTGTGCAGCTGTCTTTTGGAGGTTTTCAGTGAGAAGACTCAACAACCTTTCTGGGCAGCCTATGCCAGTGCTTCATCATCCACACAGAAAAGAACTGCTTTCTAATGTTCAGAGGGAATCTTCTGTGTTTCAGTTTGTGCCCATTGCCTCCTACCTTGTCAGTGGGCAAAGCTGGAAAGAGCCTGGAATCATTTATAGTGATACTGATAGTGACCATTAGTGATAGGATGAGGGGGAATGCTTTTAAACTAAAGAAAGGAAGATTTAGATTAGACATCAGGGGGAAGTTTTTTATTGAGAGTGGTGAGGTGCTGGAACAGATTGCTCAGAGAGGGATGCCCCATCCCTGGAGGTGATCAAGCCCAGGTTTGATGGGATATCCATCCAATCTGATCTAGTGCTTGAGCTAGGGGCTGGCAACACTGGCTGTGGCAGAGCATTTGGAACTTTGAGGTCACTTCTAACCCAAGCCAATCTATGATTCTATAATTTCCCTCGGACACTTCCCTCAGATACTTATATACATTGATGAGGTTGCCTTTTTCTCTCCGGGATGAACTGTCCCAGCTCTCAGCCTTTTCTCATAGAGGAAGTGCTGCAGTCCAGATTTGTGGACATCTGTGGGACTCTGCAGTACGTCCAGGTCTCTCTTGTACTGGGGACACCCAAATTGGAGCCATCATTCCAGGTGTTGCCTCACCACTGCTAAGCAGACAGTAAGGATCACCTACTCCTACCTACTGTCAGTACTGTGCCTGATGCAAACAACAGATAAATCTGATGGAGTCTGATGCAACTGTAGCATACCAGCCTACAAAATGCAGCCTATGTGGCAGAGACTTAAAGCATTGCAATAAAGGTATACAGATACCTTTATTGGTCTGGGTCCTTGGGATGCAATTGACAGTGTAAGAATCCCAGTCTGGAGTGGAAATGCTATACCAGCATGAAGATCTGTTTCAATTACACTGGGGAAAAGTCATTTACTACCGTGTTACCTTGCTTTACCTTCTTTTTCACATTGCAGACCGTGCCATCCGTAGGAGCAGATACAGCCCTTATATCTGTCACATGTCCCTCGATTGTGACAATTACATTTGAGTTTGCAGTCTGACCCATAAAAACCAGGTTTGCATTCTGCAAGAACATACATTTCCAGTTAGTGTAATAGTACAAGCAAATGTCTTTCTTTCGTTTTCAATTTCATCAGTTCTCCAGTAGGATTTCATTCCATCAGTTGGGCTCAGTTTAAAACTATGCATAGCAGCACTCAGACCCTCAGATCATCCAGAGAACTGGATCCAGAGAACATCCAGAGAACTTGGCAGTCGAGAGCACTTTTGTATCTGTGCCTGTCATTTGTAGACTAGATAAGAATGCTGAAGCTTCTTCAACATCCATGTTGTTTCACTTGCACTGCAATGGTGTTCAAAGAGTTCATCAGTCAGAGCACCATTGAACAAAACAGTACATACATGTAGTATGTAGTACTATTAAGATGTGCTTCATGACTCAAAGAGATTGCAGTCTAATTGAAAGGGTTGAGACTAATTATACTTAGTATTGTGTAGCAATGGATACATGATTGGCAGTGAATTGCTCAGTGTGCCTTGCAGACATCCAGCAAGGCTCTAGCTGTTGCTGGATTTTCAACATCTCAGTGTTTAATTACTTTACAGAATAATCTGAATAGTTTGAAATTTTACTGTATCTCTCCCAAGGACTTGAAAAACTCTTCTGAGGTAGATAAATATTATTATCCCTGTAATAGAGAATGGAAAAATTCCAATCTTTTATTGTCCTCTGTTAGACCCCTCCCGTATTTCATAGGTGCAGCACAGGAATGACTTTTCACTGTTATCCCTATTTTTGACTATACCTTTATCACATTCCAGTCCCATCCATCCTGTGGCACATGAACAACCATATGGATCTGGCAGGCAGAACATATAGTTTTTGCAGCCATAGTTTTCTTTACAGCTCTCTTCACATGTTTTGCCAAATGTATTGGCTCCACAAGCTATTAGAGAAGGAAAAGAAAAGAGAGACCCAAGAGTAATTAATTTGTAGAAGAGTGGATTTTTCCAATTATACAGGTTTAGACAACAGAAACCTTGAATTAAAATGAGAAATAGCATTTTCACCATTCAGGTACTAGATGTATTAAACTCCATAATATCTTAAGCTGCTAATGCTAAGTTCAAGCAGCTAAAACAAACAGCTTTCTGCCATGTGAGAATCTATCAGCAAAGTATTCATTACTTTAGGTATTTGAGTGTAGAGCTACAGTGATAAATTCTCTTTACAAGCCTTTCTAATACCTAATGGATGAACAGTGCCATGAAAACAAAATCTTAGAGATAGTGCATATGAAGCTGCTCAAGGTTTTGTTTCTCCACTATGATCTCTACTACAGTAGAGTAGTTCAGATGTCAGCTATTCCTTAGCTTACCTCTAATACTTGCAGTGCAGCACTATGATCAGAATTTTAAGGTATGTATTTAGCACTGCACTCACAAATTGTCTGGAGAGATCAGTGTGCAATGGGCTCCTTCATTTCTCCAGAATACAAACTAATTGTCACCAGTGTGGATGTGCACTAACACATGTATGTTTCTGGTATGTCTTGCAGAGACAAATGTGAGCCGATGGCAGCTTGTTTAGAAGCAGACTGGGAATCTCTTGTAAGGGAACTTCACTTCCCTGTGCCAGCGTATGTGCAGTAACTTGTAATCTATCACACATCTGACAGTCCACTGGAGGAACTGGAAACATTTATCTTTCCTGACAATAACGTAGTGTGAGGAAAGAGAGAGAAGGTAAACTACAAGAATAGCTACACTAATTAAATCCTACCCAACACTGTCCGGTGTCCAGCACTGGCTCTAAATGCTATATCCATAAGGATTCAAACATGGTTATTGCTGAGTACAAATTAGTAATTAGTATTGGAAAAGAATATTTGCTTACCTTTCTCACACGTTTTTCCCATAAAACCTGGAGGACAGATGCATTCCCCAGTATCTTCATGACAAATGCCATTGTTCATGCAGGAAGGGCAATGGGAGCTACAGGAAGGGCCCCACTTCTGAGCTTCACATCCTTTCGTGAAAAAATATAATGACATATTTGTTGTCTTCTTATTCAGTAACCAGTAAAATAGTAGTGACTGTATGATCCGCATGCCACCCTTCCAAATTATGGCTGTCTACCCTCATGTGAAACATTCACTTTTTTCACTGTGGAAGTGCCTGTATTTCTGGAGCAGATCTGTTGTGTAGTACAAAGTAATATTGCATAACATTTTCATAGAACAAACTGAGGGAGGCTTAGTTTTCGAAATTAGATTTTGATCCAGGAAATAAGTATGGAAGTTAGCAAATTCGTTACATGTAATATTTCTGTTCTCCTAGCACGGATCTGAGACCTACAAAAGCACCAGTGTTCACTCAGATTGGGTCACACCAACAGTAAGCCAGCGGGTGCCAGCTTGGCATCAGTCCCACCATACTACCATTTGGCAAGTCATGGTTTTATTCTGCACTAATAGACAAAGTTCACTGCTGCTGTATCTTTGCTGTCTTCAATCACCTGATGACCTCTTTCTTGTCAAATAAATCAGCTTATACGTTGGATTTTAATGCCTGTTACGATTTTCTTCCCCACGTCATAATTTTAAAAAATGCCAATACCATTAATGGCTACTTTAAACAAACTGGTGTAGTTTGTCAAATTACAATGAAGTATGCTAAAAATTGCTCTAGGATAATAAATGGAGTTTTAATTCAGTTTTCCACAAAGAACAGATACATTTGAAAAATTTATTTTTTGCTCATATCCAGATCTCATAGTCATGAGAGACACTGTGCCACCCTTCTTTGTTCCCTCTTACTTGAAATTTTAAATATTTGCTTTTTGAGAAAAGAGCTATCTTTTCTGGCAATAAGATGAACTGAGCCTAAATCTGCAGATGTTTTTTTCTCTCTCAGCTGCTTAAATCAATACCAGCTTATCCCAAAAACTGCTGGGAAAAAATTTCTTCTGACATAATCTGATGGCAACCTATGCCAATAAATATTCTGGCCCGTATTTGGACACAGTCTGTTTCATATCACATTCATTACAACATTAATCATTAGCACACATTAATGGAACTTACGTCTTACAATAAGCCTCGTGTAAGCAGAAGTAAAGAGGTTTCCTCCTATGTATCTGGCAGAGTAAACACCCGCATCCTGCAGCTGAACTTGGGGATAGGAAACTTCCAGCTCACCTGGCACCTCATGTCTGGGCACCGAGTGGATGAAGGAACCTGGAGAAGGAGCACAACAGGCAGAAGTCATTCATCCCATACAAGCAGAGCAAGGTTGAGCTGATTGCTGAGGAACGACAGCTGGGATGAAGTAAGCAGCAAAATATATTTGTTAGTTATTGACTTGCTGGCAGCTCTTTAGCTGTGCTAGTTCTTAGTAATTAGAGATGTACAAGCGAAGAGGAAGCTGGATCTTGAGAAGACGCAATAGGTGAATGACACAAACGTATCTGAGTTTAGCACTGCTTTACTAGAATGTAGCTAGGAGTTGTGGTTGGAAGATTTTGTTTTGTTCCTTAGCCCTTCCTGCAATGAGGCCCTTCTGCAAGGAGTCCGTTGTGACTGGGAGGAGTCGAACAGCAAGCCTGGATAAGTCCTCTGCCATCTCACCAGCTCAAAGATTAACCTCACAGACCAAAGAAGGAAGAGTATACTGCAGCTTTATATTTTCTTCCCAGATTTATCATGTTTCTGCCTCTTCTATGTTTTCTTACCATGGGAGCTTATCTATGTTATTATGCAGTTGGTCATACATGTTCGTGATACCATTTAGTCTTTGGACCACCTAGCAGTCATATTTCAGGCATATTTGAAACATGAAACCCTGTTGAGGATCACCATCAAAAAAGCAAAAAGACTTTTAGTCAGATAAGACCATGACAATACGTAACAGCTCTTCAAGAAAGCAGGGCCAAAGAAGAAGAGCAAAAAATGACAAAGATTTGTTCTGAAACTGTGTTTTGTTTGCTTACATGTCTTTTGAGTTACAATCTGTGAAAAACGACAACAGCAAAGTACTATGAAAGCCTTATGCTAACATTGTGTTAGAAGGGTTTGGCTTTTGTGACTCATTTTCCATGGCAGCATGTTATGCCAGTGTCTTATAGAAATTCTGTTCAGAACAGTTGTGTTTGCTGGATGGCCTTGTGAGCATCTGCAAGGGGGAAGTGTTATTTTAAATGCCTGAAGTGAGAGACAGCAACAGTTAAATAAGTCAGGATAAGGTTTTTCTATTCACTGCCCAGTGCTGTATCAGGACGACATTTCTGCTGCAGTCTCAGGTGGAGAACCTGACCTACTGTCTGGAGTTAATTTGAGGCTTTTTGCCCAACTTTCAGTTACAGCTCCAGAGAATGCAGCAGTGGAATGTAAGCACTTCTGCTCCAACACATCAACTGGTTCTTATATGGGAAAATGCTGATAGAGGGTCACAGAATTTCCTTGGGGACACTGAAGGGACAAGTGATGGCAACTTTCCCCACTGTGCACTGTCATAGCTGAATCTCTAGTAAGAAACAGATCTTTAATAAACTCTGCTTTGTGTGTTGCCCTTTCTAAAAGACATCTTTTGCACTTGCTTTCAAGCTTAGTGTGCACTTGAAAAGCAGTAGAAATGCAAAGAAAGATGTGATAAATAAGCATGCACAGAGGTACAGAAAAGAGATAAAAACTAAAATGAAACAGGCAAAAATAGGAGGAGATAGGAAAAGAAATGAAAAAGGAAAACTGAGAAATAAAGGAAAAGTGCAGATAGGATTTTGCATTCTGAAATGCAAATGACTAGATCAGTATCAATATTTAAGTATGGCAGATGGCTCCTTTAAGGGACATTGGATGCATGAGGAATTATGTCTGCTCCAGCTTCACAGTGAGGACGTGAGCAGTAACTTTAAAGCAGTTAAGTGGCAGATGGCTAAGACAAGGACAGAATGAGGAGACAAGAGAAAGGTTAATTACCATTCTTGTAGATCACCGCATCTTCTTCTTTTGCTGCCATTCGTATGAAGGAAATATTCACGTGCTCTCCCTTGTTTGCTGTAACTGTTAAGGCCACTGGGTGGAATGAAGCTACGAACAAAATAGGACATAAGTTTGGGATAAACTGCAGCAGTTGTTATCTGTACCTGGTGTCTGGGCTGAAAGCTGAGATTAATTTATGAGCGTGACCTATCTCTGATGTTTAAATGTCCTCATTGCACACATGAGCTACTTAGCATCACCCATCTGTGCCATCCCTATGTTTGGCAAATACTGAGAACTCACCAATAACCTCAAACAGCAGAATGCTACTAGAAACTGAGACTTGGAATTATTTTTTTTTAAAGGATTTTGGCTGAGTAATTGAAAGCACTTCCCAGCTAGGAGCTCCAACTGGTTGTGAAATGCTTTCCTAAATTTCTTTATCCCTTGAGACATTTTTAAAGCAGGCTGGATACTGAACTGGAAAATATCTTGTAGGAAGAAGCAGACATGCAGCCTGCATGCCTCATTTCTCCTCTAGTTCAGCTTTCTAATGGAGAACAGTTGAGACAGATCAGATTACAGTCTCGTAGGGGCTGGGGGAGATAGCATGGCCTATGCTGGTCATTCATTCACCACATCGTCTGTAAGTACTGGGAATGCTAGTTTGCACCAAGAACAAAAGAATGAACTGTATTTAATAAACTGTATTTTGGGAATAGCAACTCATTGTTGCTTATCCCAAAACAGACCCATCTGAAAAAGTGGAGGCACTTTCTACATGTAGGTTAATGGTATGTTTCGGTTTTCCCTTGGACTTTTCCACTGGATTTGTACTCAGCTTTAATTGTCCTATCACTATCCAACTTTGTAAACAGCCGTTCCCTCTCCTCCTTATATGCTCTCAAGTAGCTCTGACGAATCTGCAAGTGTTTTTCAACTGATTTCAGCCAGACTCCTCCTGCATGGTACAGCAGGAAAATATGAAGGATCTGACATGTTATTAGGTAACACAGCAGATACGGCACTGGTATCTCAAGTTACATCTCAGAGAATTCCAGTATAGAGTAATGTAGTCATTTCTCTTTAAAAACAAGAAAATGAAAGCTGAGAGCAGTTCCAATTTACAGTCAGCTTCTGAGCTGGATGTTATTTGTGAATAAAACAAATGCATGTTGAACCTTGTGATCTAGTCAGGAAAAATCAACAGCTTTCCCAAAGACAAATGGTTAGATACAAATGATCCTAAGAGAGGTACTACTTATTGGTTTAGCAAGATACTAAACCTTTGTATTCCCATTTTCTTTTCTTTGTATGGTGTTTAGCTTAGCCCCAAGACTTTTTCTTCACAGTATTGTTGCAATGGAAAGGAACCCGTGCTCTCTGGTAGACTCTATTCCAAACTATTTTTAGACTGTGGCTTGTGTTTTGTGATTTCACATCTGGAGTGTGCCAATTCCTTATAGAGACATCATGAACTGAGTTGCAGGGTAAGTGCCATAATATTCTTTCAATAGTGTTTCCATAATTGTCTGTATGCCTGCTCTGGAGAGTTTCTGGGAGGGAAACTAAATCATATATAAGAAAATACACATCATTTTGTAGAGAAATCGAACAAATTTCAATAGACGCAAGACAAGGATTCTATTCTAAAAATGTATACTATATCCAGTATAATAATCACATATAAAAAGCATAGCCTGTTCCTTCTTACTGCATGAGTCAATGTTATTTGTGTAATCGTAATGCTAATACAGAAAGAAATGCAGGAGAATAGATGCCTTACTTTCAGAATGGCACACGTATAGAATAAAATGGGAGAATGAGCCAGTTACCTTTCCTGTTACATGGCAAAAGTGCTCAGTGTATCTACGTATCTGACAGCAGGTACATAACAGAGCAGAAGACAGTGGGGCCACCAAACATTAATACTTAGCGAGTGTTTCAGTAGCTTCTTGGCTTAAGGCCGTAAAACAGTGGCTGGATTTTCAAAACTGCTGCTCTTTCCTGTGTCTTTTGTATGGGAAACTGCTCATTTCAACTCTTGCTGAATTTTTATTGTTGGATAACACTCCCTGCCTTTAGAAAATATTCGGGCAGCAACAGTAAAGGGCAGTAAGTCCTGTTTTCCAACTACAGATGCTTTGCCAAACAGCACAGTCCTTCACTGACCTCTTCTTCCTCTTTCTGTGGACTCAATAGCTTTGAGAATTTCTGTTGTAACTCTTTCTCACCAGTCTACACTGTTTAGATTACACACATTCACTGATGAGTTCTTAGCTCAAACATTTGTCATTCAGAACTTTCACAAAGAAAATTCAGGAAATAGATTCAAACATAGAAAAGATTCGTAGAAACCTACTTAATGCTCATGTGAATGCTGTGTTATTTCTGGTTGGAACAACTTCTCCCACACAGGGAGCTCTCAAAGTTGGTTACTTTAAATTCTCTATGCCTAGGTGCAAAGATGCTAATTGCAACACACTGATGGATTCAGAGGACCCTCATCCTGCCATGGAGGTTGCTGCACATGGCAGCTTTAGCTCACTGGTGTTTAGCCAGAGGCATGGTCAAGTTGAAGGAGCCTCCTTCAGAGCCTTCCATGGACTGTTATCATACATCCTCCTCCCCACTGCTGCCTCCTTTGAAATAACAGTTGTCTGCCCTGCAAAGGAGGTGCACATGCAGACCTTTCTTGGTGGCTATCCTGAGTCTTCAAAGAGCACATTTGGTCAGAGATGACAGGAGCCCAATAAATAGGCACTTTTCTTGGAACATTTCCATACTAAACAAAACAAATGGACACTAGTTGTAGCTCATGCAAAAGAAGAACTTTTTTCTAGGTTAGCTGTATAATTATGAGGGATACCAATAAAGGTATTTCTTCTTAGAAAAACATACAAAAACAAAAGTGTGAAAGTGCCTGCACAGCCTAGCTGCCATGGTGTAAAATGTTACAGCAAAGCAGTAAATTGTGACAAACTGCTGAAATTTTGAAAACATGATTTGCTGCAGAAAACTGGACAAAATTGTCTAAATGTATAGTGGACTTTTGTGAATGATTTTCTTAGATTCAGAAGAAATTCTCTGCGTTTCTTTCCACTGTTGTGATGTTTTTCTTTTCTATACTGACAGAGAATACGCAAATCAAAATTGGCTGACATGGCTTCCCTGGACCATAGGCAGTTATTTTACAGGCTCAGGTTGCCTTTTAAAAAACAAGGATAGCAATGTTTGCCTGTATAGATCTAGACCTGTGAAGGAGTCTCACAGTGAAGGAGTTTCCATTTGTAATGTTTTATGGCATCCCTGAGGCCTCCTAATTTTATTCCTAGCAGCAGCCAAATACAGGTAGAGTACCAGTAGACATCTGATCGGCTTCCATCAGGAAATGACTAGCAGCTAGTATCAAGCAGTTGACCCTACACTTAAAAAAAAACACGGAATTGAGCCCAGTCTATTTTAGCTGACTCCAGGCTGCCTTGCCTGCTGCGGAGCCAACTTTTGTGACCACATCCGTGAAACAGGGATGACTGCTAGCATGCATGCAATGACATGCAGAATTCAGTTTTGATCCTCACACAGTACCTCCCCGTGGCATCTTCATGGTGTGTATCCTTGTCACCTCATCCTTCAGCTTCCCTTCACAGTAGTATGCTCCAATGGTCTCGCTGGCCTTTTCCCTTTTCCACATCACCATCTTGGCTGTGGCTCTCTTTGAATCTTCACTGACCTCCAGAGGCTCTCGATGCTGGTTTGTCACATCCTCCTGGTCTCGGTCAATTGTGATAGATTCACGGGAGCGCCACTTCGAAGTGATACAGATAAGTGATGTCTCTGAGTTGCCCACCAGAGGGAATGAATTGATAAGGATGAGGTCCAGTGCTGCTTCCACTTTACCTGGGGAAAAAACAGCAAGTGGAAAAAATTTACAGCAGATTTTAAGTATTTGGCTTGTCAGATCACCAAAGAAGCTATTTCACTCTTTCCTCAGGCTTTCTTTCTTGTTTGGTCTTACGCAGCTTTACAGAAAAACAAAAAGTTACAGATTAGGCACACAGTTCACTCTCAGCAACTTTGCTGATGTTGCCAAACTGGGTGGAATGGCTGACAAACCAGAGAACTGCACTGCCATTGCACTGAGAGAGACCTCAACAGGCAAAGAACATCGTGAAGTTTAGCGAAGACAAGTGCAGGGTCCTGCATTTAGAAGGAATAACCTCATACCAGTAGTATGGGGGCTGATCTACTGCAAAGCACCACTGCAGTGAGGAACCTGGGAGTCCTGGTGGACAGCAGGTTGACCATAAGCCAGCAGTCTGCTCTTGAGACCAAGAAAGCCAGTGGTATCTTGGAATGCAGTAAAGTAATTGTGACCAGCAGATCGAGGGAAGCAATCTTCTCCCTTTACTCTGCCCTGGTGAGGCAACATCTGGAGTGCTGTGTCCCATTGTGGGTTCTCCAGTACAAGAAATACATGGAGATCCTACAGCAAGTCCAGCAAAGAGCTATAAAGATGATAAAGAGGCTGGAGATTCTCCAGAACAGAGAGTTGGGCCTGCTTAGCCTATGCTTATGAATATCTAAAGAGAAGGTGTCAAGTGTATGGGCCAGGTTCTTTTCAGTGGTGCCCGGTGACAGAACAATGGGCAACAGGCACAAACTGGAACATAGGAAATTCCATAGACAAATGAAGTTTACTCTGAGGGCAACAGAGCACTGAAACAGACTGCTCAGAGAGGTTTTGGTGTCTCCTTCTTTGGAGATACTCAAATCTGATTAGATGTGATCCTGGGCAATGTGCTCCAAATGATCCTGCTTGATGTAGGGGCACTGGACTAGATAATCCCAAGTGATCCCTTCCAACTTCAAGTATTCTGTGATTCTGTGGTTAATTGTTCTAGTAGGACTTTAAAACATATTTAATATGTGAAGAACAGATGGGCTTTGCTCTTCTTGGAGGAAGAAATAAACCTCCCAGACTTCATTGCTTCTTTGAGCTGTTGCAGAAGCCCAAGGAAATCCTAGCACGTTGCTCTGTGGATACTTGGACAGCAGTGCCTTGAGTGTGGTTCTTTGCCATTAAGAGTTGCCTGACATTTTGATAATTTCTTTTATGTCCTTGACATGTATTTGATATGTGAGAATTGACATGAGGTGGATATGTCTTTAGATTTAGTAGTTAGCAGTATTTTGAGCACTTGGAATATTTTTTCAGTTATTTTATGTGTTAGGGTTAGTGATTCCATAGCTATTCACATGGTAACCTGTCAATGGACTTACAGTAAGCAGCAGGAACCATGGCACTCAAAGAACAAGTCTCTGGCAGAAACGGACCAATTATTTTAGAGTATCTTATTAATCAACAGGAATACAAGCATATTTTATAAACAGAACCACTAGAAATAGATGAAGCTGGAAGTTCTTTCACAACGGTCATCATGATCTGAATCTCTCACAGGGTGCTACAGATTTAATTTTCAAATGTGTGTGGTAGCAGGGAAACACAGGTATCCTACAGTCAACTCTGCAAATAATAAGCATTTCGGTTCATTTTTTAAATCTACAGTAAGGAGAAGGGAAAATAACATTTTTTTCTTCTAGCTGAAGCAGGAAGAATAATTGATTATTTTATTCATCACTTCTATATAATTTTCCTGCTCTGGATACAAGCATCCTTTGTACTTTACAGACAGACCCAATATTTAGAGCTGTTCTGCTTCCAAAGTTTTCTTCACTGAAAGAAGTGAGTGCAGCCCGAGATACAGGGGGACAGAAGGTCTGTGTGCTTGCTGCAGGCTGCATGCACCCCAGGGAGAGTGCCTGTCCCTGCTCCCCATGCTGGGGATGGAGGAGTCATTAGTGACTTCACCACATCCAGCCCAGTGCTGTGCCAGCCCAGGTAGTTCTTGATCACACCATAGAGAAACAAAACCTTGTGGAGAGGATGCAGCAGGCCTTAAAGTAAGTACTGCATAAAGGTGGAGATCAGTAAAATCAGTTCATCTTACTGTACAAGTACATCCTCCCCATGTACTCTGTCCTGTTTAGAAAGGCCACGTTTAGAATACTGTATACAGCTCTGGGCTCCCTAGTTCAAAAAAGACAGAATTCCTCAAAGAAGTCCAGCAAAGGGTCACAAAGATGATGAAGGGCTTGGAGCATCTCCTGTATAAAGAAAGACACAGCAACCTAGGTCTGTCTGTTCAACCTGGAGAAAGGAAGACTGAGTGGGGAGTTGATAAATGTTTATAGATATCTAAAGAGAGGTGGGAGGCAAAGCAATGAGGCCTAGCTCCTCTTGGTGGTGCATAGTGATAGGACAAGGAGCAATGGCCTAAAAGTTGAATTGCATGTACTATAACTGCATGTTACATGGGAAAGTCCACATTGAAAGGTAAAAATAGTAACTCTTCTTTCTCTGCATCTCAGTCTCCCCATCTGCTGAGAAAAAGTGTCAGGAGAAGTCTGAGTTTTGAGGCCTAGTTTTTGTGTTACCTTATGTCCCTATATATGATATAGCAAAGAAATATCATATTAGATTCAGGGTATTTGCTGCATAATGTTTTTTTTCTCTGCAGTGATATAAATTGTGTAAATCAAGGTATAGAACAAGCACGTCACAGACCTATTGCTCATCTATACCTGTGACTATTCCAGAGGAATATGAACCCAGCCACCAGTGGATAGTCTTTTGATGAACTGTCTAAGCAGAGGTGTCTTGTCATATCACACACTGCAGAGCAACTCAAATGCAAGACACTGACAGAACAAGGCAGATGTTCTGGAGTTTTCTCTAGAAGACCTTTCTGTGGCTAAAAGGGTGTAAGCATAAGCACTGACTGATTCATTCCCCAGATATGAGCTAAAGTTTCACAGCTGAGGTATGTTGCAAGCAGAAATTAAAATACATCCTGGTGAGTTCTGCACTAAGAAAAAGTTAGGCTTTAATGTATCTCCAAAACCAGCTCTCTAGCAGCAAGTCTGACTGAGGGTGCTTCACTTGTGAACTCAAGGACCTGGCAGGACTGGCCCTCTGAAGACAGCTACAGGCCTCAGAGGTGACAGGAAGGCTTTCTTTGTCTCCTCTGGGAGTTAGTGATTACGGAAAAACAAAACAACCAATCAGAAAAGTGTAAAATCTGCATGTGCTTTATGCTTTGTGCTTCCTACAGCATATCTTCTTGGCAATGCATCTTGGGCTAACACAGCTGCCCTTGCTGAGTGAGAATGGATTTTCATTACCTGGTGGCAAAAACGGCAGGTCCCACCCTTGGTATTAATGAAGACTTTGAACATGCAAGGACCAATTAAGGACAACAGGATTTGACTCTTTGAGAAAAGTACAACAAATAGAGACAGGAAACAGCCTGTCCCTGTGTCAGTGACAATACTCTGTGTTTCCTTGGAAAAGTCCTTTGACTCCTGCCACAGTCCTTGGGGGACTGACCTTATCAGGAAGGCAATTTGCTGTGTGTGCAATTAGATTTGCAGAAGAGAGAAGAAGGCTGATGTAGAAACCGGGAGAGTATTTGCTGCCTGATATTTCTGACACAGGCTCATTGCTGCACAGGGCTTTGTGTCCTCTTGGCATGGAGAAAATGGCACCATCTAAACAGCATCCTCTAAAGCAGTAAGTTTAACTCATAGTGTGTCCACTGAAATCTGTACAGCGAAACACGTGCAGGTAGACCTTTTGTCCCACCCTGAACTACAGGACTGTGCTCTCTCTTGTGTTAAACATTATTTGGCAGTGCTGAGCTGACCAAAGGCCATTCATGCAGCCAGTCACCATGTTTTCAGTGCTGTGTTGCACCAGTAAAGCTCAGTTCATAAGGGCAGAAGAAACACTTCTGAGAAATTCCCTGGAACACATCCCATGCTCAAAGAACAAGACGGTCTGTAGAAGTTTGAATTATTGCTTTCTCAAATCAGAATTGGTGCTGGAAAAATCATCTGGAAACAGCATTGGGCAATCTCTAGGTGAGACAGCTTATTGATGTAGATTAATGCAGACAGTAAGAACCATGAGAATGGAAAAGTGTTAGGTTTTGTCCTTGCATCTCAGAAAGTCGCTGCCTAAATATTTTGTGATCTATACTTAGCACTTGTCTGGTCCCCAAGAAATCATGGAAAGATTCAAGACAATTGCTGTCTAACATGATGCCTTTACAAATTTCCCTCTAAACTGGGAAATGGTTTAATCCCATGATGTAGCTCATAATCCTCCACCACAGCAAGAATAGTCAGCTCCATCATGGCAAAGGATAGTAATAAACCACTGCCCCCAAACAAGTATTTATTAACCAGCCCATATTTCCAGAGTTCATTAAGAATGTAGAGTTCTGAGTGGTTGTTTTGGCTGTTAATTAATGCTGAGTAGTAGTGGAAAGAAGTGGTTTAGCTATTACAGTATTTCATTTCCTTACATTTAGAGAGCTTTACTGTTAATTGCTTGATGTGACTATAGGATGGAAGTCCTTCCCTTTGCATCTGGAGTATAACAAAGGAAAAAGAAGAGCTGTGGTAGGAAATGAGTGGAGACATTAATTCTTTCAGAGTATTACTTAAATAAAAGGGGAAGTGAGGGCAGAAAGGAGGAAAGTTTTATTCAGTAAATTTCATCCTTTTCTTCATCAGATTTAGTGAGAAGAAAGAAATATGATATAATTTGAACTGCCTGCTAGGAGCTACCTGAGAATGTGAGTATAACCCACACAGTGCTGTGGTGCAATCTGTGCTTGGGGTTTTGTGTTACACTGAGAGCAAAACAGTTTCTTACTTTCATTATAATACTAACCACAGAACTTAATTTTTTTGAGATTGGAATGTGAAATTTCTGTGGAAATGTATATCAGACTGTCAAGTCACCAGCACTCCTCTCTTTCATGTCTCCTAAATAAAAAACAAAAAAACAACAAAAAAACCAAAGCACTTCCTCTGTTTGAATGAATACAGTTTTGTTTTAAAGCTCTGCAGCTTTCTCATCCTATCTTGTTTTGGCCATTCATTGGTACCCTCCTTGGTTTTATTTTTTTGTATAAAGTACACATCAAACTAAAATAATGTAATTAATCTATTCTGGATTACAAATAGCAATAATTTAGCAATATTACTGAAAAAGTGTAGTGTCCAATTAACTGCTAGTGAAGCACTGAATAAATTACACTGAAATTTATTAACTAATTCACCAATTTGGAAGGTAATCAGGATTGATTCTTTTTCTTCTTTTTCTTTCTTTTTTTCTTTTCCTTTTTCCTTTTTCTTTTTCTCTTTCTTTCTCTTTTTTTTTCCTTTCTCTTTTTCCTTTTCCTTTTCCTTTTCCTTTTTCTTTTTCTTTTTCTTTTTCTTTTTCTTTTTCTTTTTCTTTTTCTTTTTCTTTTTCTTTTTCTTTTACTTTTTCTTTTTCTTTTCCGTTATCTTTTCATTTCTCTTTTTTCTTTTTCTTTCTCTTTTTCTTTTTCTTTCTTTTTCTTTTCCCTCTTTTTTCCTTTTTTTCTTCTCAGTGCACTCAGTATTTCTCTTATAAATCTTGGTTATTTTTTTTCATTATCTGAAAAGTAAACAATCTGGGGGCATGGATGGCTTTGAAATAATATATTCACTTCATAAACTCAATAGTCTGTTGATATCCTGGAAACTTCTTCTGAGATGCAAAGACTGCAGCAGGTTGAGTAACAACTCACTGTGAGTCAAATTCTCCTCTGACAGCTCTGTCCTCAACAGGAAAACAGGGCTGAGACTATTGTTAGCCCAAACAGATTAAGTGTATCTGCACCAGGATTAAGTGAAGCAGCAAAAAAGAGATGCAGAAATGATGCTCATAAAACAGCTCATAAAAGACCAGAAAATCAAGTTTGCCAGTAATAATTTTTGTTGTCTGTGGAATTAATCCTACTGGATGTCCATGGATGCTAACAGGAGGCTCTGGAATGGTTTATTGCTCAATCAATACTGCTCACTCTTAGCAACAGGGCATTATTTTGGGAGCGAAGACACTGTGAAGTGAAAAAGGTACAAGAGACTAGTGACAGAACATTGTTTTGCTACTTGTAGTGGGAAGATGTGAGTCCAAGTGTGAGAAATACAACTGCCGCCAAAGCTACCGAAGCTCAAGTTTTCTCATGGGCCCTTGGGTGCATCTGGAGAAGATGAAGGAAATGCAACTTCCCTCTTGTAAGGGGAAGCAAAATCATTTCCTCTACATTCCATTTATTTCGTAACCTATCAGAGTAATCTTTTAAGATGAAAGTGATAATGAGAGGCTGGTGCAACTGAGTTTGCTGTTCCCAAGTTGAGAGTGCCTGTGAGTAACTTAAGCACAGAAAGAAGATGAAAGCTTTCTCATGACTTCTCCTTAGAGGTGGTTTGCCATAAGCAATTAAAGCAGGAAAAAAAAAAAAAAAAAAAAAAAAGTGCCATTAGGGACTGCTTGAGCAACCAGCTGACACTGTGCTAGGTAATGCTGAAAAAGGATGAAGAATGTGGGAAAAGTGGAGCAGAGCAAGCCTGCAACTCAGCTAAATCTAGCCTGATTTGTAGCCAGCCAAATATGGGTACTACCACCAGGAAAGTACTTGCAGGCAAGAATCATTTTGTCCATAACAGCAAGAGTTGTTTTTTGAGGCTGCTGTGTATACTGTGCATGTATGTGGTTTGTGTGAATGCAGTGAGATGACATATGCAAAAGAACATATGCAATCAATTCATCTTCACAGCATGATCAGAGCATACAGCATGCAAAAGATTCACAGTGTCTAGAAGTGTCTCTGGGCTTTTGCTGCTGGATATGCAAACTCTCTTCTTTTACAGTAGTGTATCCTCAAGCTGCTGCTTACTGATTTTTCTGTGTAGGGAATTTTGCTGGTATTAAGTATAGTTTGTGATTCAGGAAGCTAACAGTGCTGTGCAGTGGCAGGTCAGGAATGAACAGCTCGAAAATAATTAAAGAGAAAATCATCAGCCATATCAGCCAGAAGTTGTGTTTGGAACTGCACTGTCTTAGAGAAACTTCTTGTGCTCCGGGAAATTAACCATGCCACCTCATCGGTCAGGCTGACGTGACACAGAAAGTATAAAAGTAACAGACAGGCAAAAACTGGCTTTGAAGTAAGAAGGTTGAAGTACATTACTCTTGAATAATGGGTATCTGTCTTTCAAAGGTCCTTTCAAAATTTAGAAAATATCTATTATTCTTGAGCCTAGGAGTTCTTGTTATTCCCAGTGGTGAGTTAGAAAATGAATTCTGCTGGGGGTTTGTTGCTACTTTATGGCACTTAATATTACTAGTTCATGTTCTTAGTCTGCATGTTATCTGGACAACAGTCGTCAGATCTACACCCTAAAGAAACAATCAGCATTCAAAACTCGCCACAGGAAAGCCTCCATTTCAGATATATGCTATTTCCTTTCTGCGAGTGTCCTGCAGTGGAACAGCATGCTCAGTAAGATCTTCCCACTGGCACAGGGTAGCTCCTTCAGAGAATATCTTCTGCTGAACCTTCTTTAAACACTTTTAATTTTCACCCCTTGGGTTCCAGGTGCATTACACAAATACAGAAGATGAGGCTTGCAAGGAATTCTCCCAGAAGTAGATCTTCTGGGATGGGCAGATCTGTGTGAGAAAGGACTCAGCATCCTCCCTGATGAGCTCAGTAATACATGGTATGTATTGTAATATATGTTACAATGTACATGTAACATATTCCCTTGTGAATCATGGTGAGAGCTGGCCGTGGAGCTGTACATCCATCTCACAGAAGTGGTGGATGCATCCATTTTTGGTATATTTGTTCTGTGCCTACACAACAACTTCCCCACCACAATAACTGCTGTAGAAATCTGTGTTAAAGAGACAGGCCTGGGCCAAGCAGACTCAAGTGTGCGTGATCAATAACAGAGCAGGTTTTCCATACAAGGAGTGTGGAGATATGAAGGACCAGCTCTACAGTCAGCATCTCTGACATCTGTGCTCCATTTTCTCCGCCAAAATCCTTTCAGATTAAATTTACATAAGATCAGTAATCTCAACAAAATATTTCAATTATTTTTTTTCCAGATGTGAAATTACAGCAAAAAAGTTGTCAACCCAACCAACTTACTTATGATCTCCAAACAGTCTAATATATAGCTGTATAAACTGTATCTAAAGCAATGGCACACGTTAACAGATGTGGATGGTGGATTATTTCATTTCACCCTTTTAGAAGCTATTCCCTTGTGCCTGCTGCAATGCCTCTCTATTCCTGACTGCTCCCAGCTGCTTGGAAGGCCTTTGGGCACACAGGCTTGCTGAGAGATGATACCATGCCTCTCCTTGGGGCAGAACCAGGCACATACTGAAAGCAAATTCTAAGGATAAAAAGAAACAATGGAAGAGAATCATCACCTTTTCACGAGTCCACATAGAGTAGGTGCACAGGGCTGCCTGAAATTGTTTTTGGCTTCTAGAGTCAGAGTCAGGGGGCAGTAATAATGGTCACTGCTTAAACTTTTTTCTTTTGCAAAACTACAGTCAGCAATCTCAAGAAGAAAGATCAGCTCTCCTTTCTCCCAAGATTTAGATGCACTCATTTTGTAATCAATGACAGTCTTAGTGGGCCTGTGCTGAGATAAAAGGTGTCAGCAGGTCATAGAGGTTCATTAATAATACATGTGACAGAACTATCACTTCTGGAGTCAGTGGCGGCTCTATCTCAGCAGGAGTCTAAATTCTGTCTAAACTTTAGGCTCCTGAAAAAGATAACAGGATCCTCTGCATAAATGATATAAGAGGCAGGCAGGTGCAGTTCCTGGATCTTACGAATGAAATACATTTAAGGAGTGAAAACCCTTCTTCCACTTTCTCCTGCAATTCACATTAGAAGGTATTTGATCACTTTGGTGACTGAAATATCTGGCATCAATCTAATATCTAGTCGGAGTAATTCTAAAATTCCTGAGATAAAAATTTCAGATGTGGTTTGTGTCCCTTAAGCTGTCAGAGGCTCAGAAAGACAGCACTCTGAGTTTGTGGTCAAAGTTCAGGTGCTTTTTCATTCTGGCAGTAGCATGTCCAAAGACACACAAACCTGGTCCTTCCTTTAACTATGGGAAATTCTTTACTATGAGTGTGGTGAAGTGCTGGAACAGGCTGCCCAGAGACACTGTGGGAGCCCCATCCCTGGAGGTGTTCAAGGCCAGGTTGGATGGGGCCCTGGAAAAACTGGTCTAGTTTTAAATGTGGAGGTTGGCCCCACATGTGGCAGGGGGGTTGGAGATTCATGATCCCTGAGGTCCTTTCCAACCTGGGCCATTCTGTGGCTCTGTGAGCACAAACATTTTGAGAAAGAGTACAGTAATGTGCACAAGAGAAAATGTAGGTTTTCTATAGGTTAAGTCAAGCTTCAGGAAGAAGAAACAAATCTTGAAACAGAGTTGTTAGGACTTTCTATTCTGCAACCAGAAATTACCATCTCTTCGTAGTTCTGAAGAGCATACACCATCATAAATGTGCTTGTGTGAATTTGGTAATGTATGTTCAAAGCTGCTTTGTTTTCTAAACATGTAAATGAATCATATAATAATGATGACTTTTATAATTATATCTATAATTTTCACGATAACACCTACTGATCCTAAAGAAAGCTCAGCCACCTATAGGGATTATACACAGGTCGCATCAAATTCAACTGCACTGTTAGTTTCACTGCTACCCTTTAAAAGACTAAGGTAACCTTGTTAGTCTTTACTATATATGGATTCTGAATCAAAACTACCCCCAAAATAAGAAATCCAGTATTTTTAGCAACCTTTTGCATTTAACGTTATTGGTATCATAGAGCTGTAGCACTGAAGATTCTTTCTCTCTTTGAGAACAGAGAGATTTGACAAGCCAGAAACAGTCAGTGAAAAGTGCTTGAAACTCATTCTGACTATTGCTGATTTCTGCAGACCTCTTACCAGAGGAGGCCATCTTGCTAAAGCAGCACTCACACAACATCACTTTTGACAGCCAGCACGCTGCAAGAAGCCGACAGCAAACATCAGACCATCTGAGGATGTGTTCAGCAAGCAAGAGACAAACTGTGATATTTGTTCCTTGTTGCAGAACTGGTGGGCCTGCTACAGGAAAGTGTGCTGTGGAATAGGCAAGCACTGCTGTAGCATGCACTCAGCAGAGGCTGCACTGCAGCACTGGTAAGCAGGTACTGAATATCACCACCCAAATCAGGCCTTCAGATCTGTCTGCTAATTGGGTAACGCTGTTAAAGTTAGGAGATAAACCAAAGGCCGTTCCTTGCAGCTGGAGCCCCACAAAGGCAGGCCTAGGGCAGCCCACACCGCTGGGAGAGGGCTGCAGCACCTCTGCTGCTTGCTGGGCAGCGTCTGCCCGCCTTCCTGAGCTCCGCCTGTGGTATCTGGAGCGAAGCGGGCTCGCATTGTCGTCCCGCGCTCGCCCCAGGAAACATGATATCATTCTCAAACAAAAGCGGGAAAGCTGACAGATCTATTGAGACGGGTGTGACTGTGATACACACCTAACCCGGAGAGCCCCTGTGGAAAAGGCTGCGCCGGGCGGCTCCTCGTGCCCTGCGGTCTGCGCTGCTAATCTGCATAGCCAAATTTTTGCTTCTCCCGTGGTCGTGGCTTCATGAAAATTACTTGCTCTCTATAGCAAGCAGGGAAAAGGGAAAGAGCTGGGTGAACTGGGCTTTCTTTTCCTCTCTGCCCATAATGGCAGCAGCACCAGTGCCGCCTGAGCCTCCTGAGGCTGTGGCCGTGCTTGGATCAGTGAGCACTAAGCGGTCATGAAACTTCAGCTGGAGAATAGGAATTAGCAAAAAAACCACAATCTACTGCAGCAATGGCTAAAGAAAAATACTCACAAACACGCATTCAACAGATTTTAAGCACTTAATTTTTTTACCTGTGTTAATCTCCTGCATATTCTCACTGCCAAAGTAATTAAAAATTCAGTGACATCTCAAAGAAACTAGTTCATAATGTCACTTAGCTAGTAAGATGCTGCTAGTTGTGAAAATTTGAAACTGTAAAGTGAGTTACACTACAATGAGGACTTCTGCCTTTTCATGCTACTTTCTGGTTTTCAGTGCAGCTCAATATGCTGTTTTACAGCATCTAACTTTTTTACTTGGAGATGGACTAGAAGGACCTATGTGCACCTTTACATCTTAAGGAGTGAGCTCAGAGCTATTGTATTTTTGTTTCGCAGATTTTCCCTCGCAGATTTCCTTGAAGAAACTCTCTAGAGAATCAAAATATGGGTGGAGATAGTAATGCTTAAAAGTTGAGCAACTGGCAGCAGCTCAGGAAGGGGCAGGCTTCCTCAGTACTCTGTCTTTGATGGCTTCAGCAGCAAATCTCTAACATTAGTGTTCCAGGTTCTACAAGCAAGATTTGCTTTATTGCATATGTCTCTTGTGACGAGCTGCTGATTTGATAACTAATCATATTTGCTGTTAACACTGAATTGTTCTTCAGTTGCACTTAAAGTTCTATTGATTAGTCTTAAACAACGTGGGTATTTCCAGCCTTTTTGTTCACTGACTTCCATCTAGGTTCCAACTGCAGAATCTTGACCAAAAGCTTATCTAAAATCTAACACTGGAATAACTGGAAGTGCCAACATTTCCTGCTGCACAGCCACAAAGTAAGACACAGAAAGAGTCAACATCTAGTTTGCAGTGTGAGTGTGTGCGTCAACAAGTGACTTCAGTGTTTAGGAAGAGACAGCCACAGATTGTGAATACAGAGCACACTCCCTGATACCTTGCATCCAGCCCTCCTCCCTTTGCCTGCTGTGGGAACAACTCACAGAGATAAGTGATCATACTGGAGTAAACACAGGTAATTAATCAATAAAGTGATTCCCAGTGTGAGGAGTGGGGAGTTGTGTGTTTTGCCCACCCATTGCTTGGGAAGCAAGAAGGGCGTGACAGGCCAGCTGTAGATATTAAAGCAAATGCTTACCTGAAATAATCAGGCTGAATCCATAGAGAACCAGAGGTGCCAAAGGGTCCATGCTTTCCAAAATATATCCATCCAGTTCTTACAGCAGCTCATGGAGTATCCTTCCCCTGGTCAAAATTTTACCAGTGGTTCCGCTCCGGCATGCTGGACTGCAGCGTGTTTACAAGACACGGGCAAGGAACTGCAGCAACGGAGCAGGCTGGAACAGTCTCATTGCTGTCTGAGTACAGGGAGTTTAAGTTCCTTTTTCCTGTTTCCTTTGTAGATTAGGATGGGAAGGCAGGATCTTAAGGCATTTTTTTATATCAGCTGGACTACAGGGCAGTGCAAAGCCCCGTCCCATCCAGCAATACATCAAAACAATTATCAGGAGCTGCTGCAGGAGCAGAAAACAGCGGCTGGTCGCAGCCAGCAAAACAGGAACAGTGATGGCATCCCCCGACAGGCGAGTAGCATCCCAGCACTCAGTAATAAAGGCATGAAGCAAACCCTAACGAAGCAACCAGTTGAATCCAGCACAGACCAACACCAGCCCCAATCCAGCCAACTACTCCTTTAGTCGGGTGGTGCTTCATTGGAAACTATTTTTCTCTGCATCTGACTATTGGAAACAGACTGAAAACTTGTCATGGTAATAAATCATAACCAGAGTTTTTTATGACTTCAGCAAATGCCACTTCACTCCGGGGGGGCCTCAAAACTCAGAAGTAAACATGAGGAAAAAATCACAAAATAAAACCACAAAAGCTACGTATAATTAATGAAATACATGGAAAGGCAGCACCAGATAAATTGACTTATTTCAAATAAATGGCAATCATATTCGCCAGCTAACTAAATATAACACTTGACATTGTAGAATTTGAAAGCCCCGTAGCTCTGCCAAGACGCTAACACTCAGAATGACTTTACACAAGTATGGAAAAAGAAATTTTTTAGCATCATTTTGGAAATGGGAGTGTGGGTTCATCATACCCTGATTTAATTTCCTTACGAAGATACACTCTGCAGTTGCTGCAGATTTTACAAAGGATTTCTTGGCACTGAAGATTGAGTGACACCTGGATAGCAGAGTAGCACCCACAGAAGATTCAATGTTCCTCATACCCAACCAAAAATAAACACAAACCAATCCATATAGGAGTCCAGATTGGGTGCAAAAAACAGATGAAGTCTGCACACTACTAAAAATCCATTTAATAAAGG
Source organism: Lagopus muta (assembly GCF_023343835.1). Lineage (NCBI taxonomy): Eukaryota > Metazoa > Chordata > Aves > Galliformes > Phasianidae > Lagopus > Lagopus muta. The sequence continues at coordinate 68,821,416 of NC_064472.1, forward strand.
TTTAAGGAGACAGAACACAAGATGTTTCCTAGGTCTGGTTCCTCTGCACACACGCATATTTTCTCCACACTTGATTTCTGAGATCATTTTCTTCCTCTATTAGACACAAAGAGGAGGTGATTATTCAAACTACAGTTGCAGGTTAGCCAATATAAACCTTCTGGTATAGGTCCCTCCTGTGGCAACAACACTTTGTGTACTGCCAGGCACTGAGTATTATTACATTTCCCATCTGGTGCATATCTCTGCCTCTGTCACTCATTTAACCCTCTTCTGATTTGGCCTTCCCTCAGTTTCTTTTTTTTTAATTGCCGAGCAATGAGGGGGTCAACCAACATTCGTCAAGGACGTACATCTGCACATCTCCAGGCTGTCATTCTGTGATTCTGTGATTCTGAATTTAGTAGACTCTCTTTCTTTTCTTTCTTCTTTCTTTCTTTCTTTCTTTCTTTCTTTCTTTCTTTCTTTCTTTCTTTCTTTCTTTCTTTCTTTCTTTCTTTCTTTCTTTCTTTCTTTCTTTCTTTCTTTCTTTCTTTCTTTCTTTCTTTCTTTCTTTCTTCTCTTTCTTTCTTTCTTTCTTTCTTTCTTTCTTTCTTTCTTTCTTTCTTTCTTCTTTTCTTTCTTTTTCTCTTTCTTTCTTTCTTTTCTTTCTTTTTCTTTCATTCTTTCTTCTTCTTTCTTTTCTTTCCTCTCTCTCTCTCTCTCTCTCTCTTTCTTTCTTTCTTTCTTTCTTTCTTTCTTTCTTTCTTTCTTCTTTCTTTCTTTCTTTCTTTCTTCTTTCTTTCTTTCTTCTTTTGTAATGAACATAGATGGAAGAAAATGCTTGTGGGCTGTTGTTGACATCGATTTTTAAATAGATGGATCAGCTACAGTGGAAACCCACTTTTTAAAAAATAATTATCTTGAGCCTGCTGGTCATTTAATATCCTATGGCAATGTGGCTAACTCAAGCATAGAGCAACCAGCCCAGATATGCAATACTTCATATATATTAAAAGACTGCAGAGTCTTGCTAAAGCTGGAAGAGAGGAAAGATCTGGTTATCTGAGTCAGAATTTGACTGGGATATCAACTTCAGCTGGTTCATGTGTTTGTTTGTTTTGGTTCGTTCTATCATTCCATTTTTTAAGGCATGCAGAATAGCATCTATTCATATATATATACATACGTATTAGTTGCTGAAAAGATTCAGCAAACAGCAAACAATTACATAATTTATAATAAGAGTTTAATCTTATATTTGTTTCTGTTTGGAAGACATTTAAATCACAGTTTGATTATTGCTTCCACTGAAGTTAAAATTAATCAGATTACAAGCTATTGCCAGACTGCAGAGTTTAAAGGATTCCACTGTTCTATCTTGATTTACTCATACGTGTCTGCCAGCCCCCCTTCTATGGTTTGATACTTACACTTCAGGTAATTAGACACTGAGGGTTCTTGACAGTGGCTATACTTGTTTTCTGTCATGTGCTCTGTTAACTCTACAGTCTGTTCATCCCTCTGACTACTGAAAGACACAGAAATGGTAGGACTGTCTGTCCCCCTCAGCAGGCAGCAGTAACGTGACAGCAGGATCCCCGGTGCTTGTCCATCCTGTACTATCCAGTCCTCAGCTGAAGATGATGGATCTACAAACAGGAGGATCTTAAATCTCAGCCTACAGCCACAGTTAAAGAGTAGAACTAGAAATAGCCTTCTGTCAACACCAGATCATCAGCAAAAGAAAATGGGCTGAAAGTGAGGGTATCAGTGAGTCAAAAATACAGCACTGACTTACTCCATGTTTTGTTGCACACTGAGTCAATTGAAGCTGTTAACTTCTGGATGGGTCAATATAGTGAAGCCACAGGCATGTCCTCACTGAATCTTGTAGCAGTGTTAGCACCCCGTAAGCTACACCCTTCTGCTTTTCTAAAGGTGTCTGGAGAGACTCAGAATGGCTTCCTGCCCATGTGGTTTCTGAAGTGCTTCCCTGGGGATGTTGACTGTGTTGGTGGTTAGCTGTTGGTTTGCACACGAAGAACTGAATACCCATCAACATAGCATGCAAGAGTTTTTAAACTATTAAAGCAGGAAAACAAACTGTCTTTGAACATGTAAATATACGCTAACATTAAACATTGGTTTTCATAACTCTGTTTGTTGAAGGCTAATTTTACGATATGTCAAGTGCTGTGAACTCCTGACACCAGGCTTTCCTCTTTAGATAAGCAGCACGCTTGTCTCAAGGACAGCCCATTCATACATGCTGCAGCGCATGGAGATATGCGAAGAGGAAAAAGAAACAATGCCACTCTGCACTTCTTTAATCAGGTGGATGTGTTAGCAGAAAGCACATATCCTCTTGGAGTGTCTGGCTGCATTATGCTGTTTTGGAAACAAGCCAATGCTTTGTCCTTGACTTGATGTTAATATGTGACAGTAAGAGGCGGTAAAGCACCTTCAGGAATTCTTACTCACGGTAATCAGCTAATGTGAAGCAGAAGGATCATAAATTACAGAGCTCGGGCTTCTTTTCTTAAACAGACCCTGTTTTGCTCCGTGGAACATCGCACACCACTGCGGTTAACCACAGCCATTGCTGCCTTGTCCTGGACTTATCCTGGCCCACCTGGAAAGGCCAGCAGGAAAGGCCAGCCAGGCATGAGCATTGTGCTGCAGTCCAGAGGGATCTGTCTTCATACAGTGTGGAAACTGGAGGTGCAGACTTCTGCAGTATGTAGTTCAAAGATGAGCAATACCAGTGTGGAAAGTGTAGAGGAACTGGTCGTATTGTAGTGGTGGTTGTAGGGAAACTTTAAGGTGGAAAGGAAAAGTAGCAGCCTGGATATTTTTTTCGCAGTTCTTTCTCTTTCTTGGGACCTGTGCTGAGAAGGTGCCTTGATTTCATGCTTTTTTCTCCTGTTTCTCAAGTTTATTTACATAGTTAGGATGGTTTTTTTTGCTCAGCATTTTTGTTTTCTTGTCAAAAGTCCTTCACTGTATACAAAACATACCTTAGTCAAAGTGATGTTTTGCTTTCGTGACTTCCTTGTGAGTGAAATGAAAGGACATTTTCTACAATGGATCTGTGGAAACCTCAGGTTTTTCTCAAGTGTTAGGAAGGTTCAAGTGATGAAAGAACACAGCAGTCCTTCAAAGCCGCAGTATCAGTACATTGTGAAAGACATCAGCTTGACTAAGGCCAGATGCCTGTACTCTGGATGCTTTGGGAGCCTCCTGTATTTTGCTGAAATGGGCTCTGTGCAGGTTTTATTGTGACCACTTGTGCGCAGAAGAGAAATTAATTCTTGTTTCTTAATTCTTTGCTGATAAAAGGGACTGACAACTTCAAGACAATTTCAATATTTCAAGAACTTCTTGGAGAACAAAACTATGAGTAGTGAAGAACCAGCATAAGTGAGAAGTAACTAAGCTAGTTATATTCCAATGCCTGTGTGAAAAGGAGAAAACTGCACCCTTGATGTCAGTGCTTCGCAACACAGTTGTTTTCTCCTTTGTTTTTATTGCTGTTTCTCTTCATTTTTCTTCATACAGTGTGGAAATGGAGATGCTATGATACATCTTGAAGGAAGAAAAGGAATCCATTATTTCCCTCTGAAATCATCTCACACTCTTAATGTGATTCTCAAGAAAACTTTGATTAACTGCGTAACTGAACTTTACACTGACTTCACCCAAGATGTGAGTCTATGCTTAGCTCATTCATTACGCTGCCAAACATTTTTCCCAAAATATGAACTCT